>NC_053024.1:471597198-471750842 GCF_003073215.2 Triticum urartu | reverse complement strand
TGGTATTTCCTGGGTGAATTGAATATGGTGAATCGTGTGCCTCTTGCAGAATCAACCTCCTGATCTCCGGGTCATTGGGCACATAAACACGGTCTTCAAACCATAGGGTGTCGTGCTCATCCTCATGAAATCCTTTAGCCTTTCCTTCGCTCATTTTCTCCTTTATAGAGGCAATCTCCTTGTCAGTCTTCTGAGCTTTTCTGATTCTATCCATCAAAGTTGACTGAATCTCCAATGCTGCTACATAGCCTCTCGGAACTATTTCCAAACATAGCTCACAAAGATCCTTGGCTAACTCCTTTGGTATTTCTCCCGTCATTAGTGTATTGACCTGGCTTTTACGGCTCAATGCGTCAGCTACTACATTAGCCTTTCCGGGATGGTAATGCAATCTCATATCATAATCCTTGATGATCTCCAACCATCTCCTTTGTCTGAGGTTTAACTCCTTCTGCGTAAAAATGTATTTCAAACTCTTGTGATCCGTGTACACCTCACAATGATTTCCAATGAGGAAATGTCTCCATGTTTTCAATGCATGCACTACGGCTGCTAACTCCAAATCATGCGTGGCATAATTCAATTCGTGGGGTTTCAGTTGTCGTGAGGCATATGAAACAACTCTCCCTTCCTGCATAAGCACTGCTCCAAGTCCTTGTCGTGAAGCGTCGCAATACACCTCATAATCCTTGGTCTGGTCTGGCAAAATCAACACTGGTGAAGTAACCAAGCGTTTCTTCAACTCCTGGAAACTAGCCTCACACTCCTCAGTCCATATGAATTTGGTGTCCTTCTTTAACAACTCCGTCATAGGTTTTGCAATTTTGGAGAAATTCTCAATAAATCTCCGGTAGTATCTTGCGAGTCCAAGAAAACTCCGGATCTCTCCAACTGTTGTTGGTGCCTCCCACTTGGTCACGGTATCAACTTTAGTGGGATCTACTGCTATTCCTTCTCCGGATATAACGTGTCCGAGGAATCCTACTTCCTTCAACCAAAACTCACATTTGCTAAACTTGGCATATAGTTGATGTTCTCTGAGCTTCTCAAGTACCAATCGCAAATGTTCCTTATGTTCCTCTTCATTCTTCGAGTAAACCAGAATATCATCAATGAACACCACGACGAACTTATCCAAGAACTCCATAAACACTTTGTTCATCATGTTCATAAAATAGGCAGGTGCGTTAGTCAGACCAAATGACATAACGGTATACTCGTACAACCCATACTTGGTGGTAAAAAGCTGTCTTAGGTATATCCTGTTCTCGAATCTTCAACTGGTGGTATCCTGATCGCAGATCAATCTTGGAAAATACCTTAGCTCCTTGCAATCGATCAAATAGATCATTGATCATTGGTAGTGGGTACTTGTTCTTGATCGTTACTTCATTCAACCCACGATAGTCAACAACCATCCTTAACGATCCATCCTTTTTCTCCACTAGAAGTACTGGTGATCCCCAAGGTGACGAACTTGGGCGAATGTAACCTTTATCCAGTAACTCCTTAATCTGCTTCTTAATCTCCACCAAATCCTTTGCAGGCATTCTGTATGGTCTTTTTGATATTGGCCCTGTGCCTGGCAATAGCTCAATCAAAAACTCAATATCTCTATCTAGTGGCATGCCTGGCAACTCTTCTAGAAATACGTCAGGGAAATCCCTTACCACTGGTACTTCCTCCTGCACAACTCCTGTTAAACAATTTACTTGAGTCCCTTTTGGCACATGTCGGGATACATACTTGATCCTTCTCCCTTCTGGGATGGTAAGCAAAATTATCTTACTGGCGCAATCGATGTTTCCCCCATACATCGACAGCCAATCCATACCCAGAATTACATCCAAACCTTGTGATTCCAAAATGATTAAATCCGAGGGAAACACATGCCTACCTATACTCAATGGCACTTGAAAACATCCTTGACTGGCCATATACTCCACTCCTGGTGAGCTTACTAGCATAGGTGTTCTAAGAACCTTAGTGGGCAGGTTATACTTATCCACAAATCCCCTTGATATGTATGAATGCGATGCACCGGTATAAAAAAGAACGAGTGCAGTAAATGACTTAACCAAAAACTTACCGATTACTGCATCCGGCTGCTCTTCAACCTCCTCCACATTAACGTGGTTCACCTGTCCCTTATTGAAAGGGTTCGGCTTCTTCCCAGAGCTTCCATTGCCATTCTGGCCTTCAGGACATTCATTGGCATAATGTCCGGTCTTCTGACACTTAAAGAAAGTGACTTGGCTCAGGTCTTTCTTGGCTGGGGTTGATGGGTTGGTACGGTTCTGGCCGTTGCTTCCTCCATTACCATTACCATTCTTGGTGCCGTTGTGATTGTGCGAGCTACCTCCTCCATGGGTATGCTGAAAATGTCCTCCCGATCTAGGGGTAAAACGTGGCTTCTGCTGAGCTCCAGAATTGTACTTTCCTTGTGCATACATCCTCTTGCCATTTTCAATTTGCTGTTGCTTGCCTTCAATCATAAGAGCATGGTCTACCAACTCCTGGTAGTTGTTGAAGGTTGCTATCATCAACTGCATGCTCAACTCATCATTTAGTACTTCCAGAAACTTCTCCTGTTTAGCTGCATCTGTAGCAACGTCATCTGGGGCATAACGTGCTAATTTACTAGAGTCCTCCACATACTGGCCAACTGTCCGTCCTCCTTGGCGCAAGTTGCGAAACTCATGCTTCTTCATGGCCATAGCTCCTGCTGAAACATGGGCAGTTCAAAAAGCCTGCCGAAACTGGTCCCATGTGACAGTGTCGACAGGGAAAGTGGCTGTGAAATTCTCCCACCATGATGCTGCGGGTCCTTTAAGATGATGTGCGGCAAACTTCACCTTCTCCGCATCTGTGCATCCTGCTGTGGTCAACTCTCTAGCTGTCTTGCGGAGCCAATCATCTGCTACTATCGGCTCGGTGCTACTGGAAAACACCGGCGGATTCAGCCTAAGAAAACGGTCTAAGTGATCAACAGGTGGTGGTGGTGGTGGTGGGTTGTTGTTGTTGTTCCCCTGATTCTGATTCTGGACTAGCAACTGCATCAATGTGTTCTGCTGCTGGATCAACTGGGTGAGCTCCGGTGGAAAGGTAAATCCGGGGTCACGTCTCGGAGGCATCTGAGGGTTTAGAAAAGATGAGATTTAAGAATAGAGGGGTCTAAAGAGAAAACACTACCCATATGCATATGAGGCAAAAGCAAACAATTCACTTCATTCAATCAAACAAGGGCATACAATCGATCTAACTATCGCAAAAGTGCTCGGACTACTGTATTTACATGGTGGACTACTACTACTGATGAGGTGGTCTACTAGAAATATTCTTCAGTTGCAGACTCCATGATATCTGCTCCGGCTTCATCAACATAGTCATCATCGCTATCATCTGGGTCCGAGTCGGTGTCGTCGATGATGATGTAGTCTTTCGGGCGAATCTCCTTGGGTTCTTCATCTTCATCTACTGGTGTAGGGCCTCCCATAAATATTCCGATCTTCTTGATCAGATCATCATTCTTCTCCACCAATACTTCAATTTCTTCTTCATAATCTTCACGTCTAGCACAATACTTCAATTTCTTCTTCATAATCTTCACGTGTAGCCTTGAGTTCTTCCTCCAGTTCCTTGATTCTAGTCCTTGCCTTCTTCAGGTCTATCATGTCGGCGCACATCTGGTTCTCCTGTCGTCGAATGTGCTGGTTTAATTCCTGGATAAGAGCTGCAATTGATCTATCCTTTCTGGTGCTGATCATCTCCCAGTGCTCATCTCGGCGCCCACAAATCTGGTAGATAGTATCCTTGAGATCATTGCGGTAGACTTCTCCAATGCGTCCCATGGCGATGTGAGCTGCCATGCTCTTCTCTAGACTCCAAGTTGGTGCATCAAAAGAAAACTCTATGGGCTCAGTGACTGGCATGAACGTCCTTCCTGGAACTCGAACTTGAATCATCCAGCGCTCTTCTTCAGGTAAAGTGGCATTGTAGGTTCCGGTGAAGCTTGGTACTCCTATGTTCATGTATCTAGTGACTTCCTTCAAGTGGCGTCCAAAGGGTGTATCTTCATCTGGTTGTGTGAACTTGTTCCTTGCATCCGCCATCCTAAAGAGGAGAAAAGATGAGAGGTCAGAAGAGAAGAGAGCGAATAGTGATCTAGGTCTTTTAGCTTAGTGGTCGTGTCCTACAGTCAGCGTGTGCTCTGATACCATCTTTGTAGCGACCAGACCTCAAACGGTTTGATCTCTGTGCTCAGGTGTCATCCCTGGATCAGTAATGCTGACACCACATAGTACTTGAAGGATTTATAACAGAGTAGCAATCACACACTTATTACATCGAGTGTCTCAATAGAGAACTTATTACAATAAATATGGCTTAAGGCCATCTAATAACGATAACAGTGGAAAGCTTGGAAGATAAGTGAGTCCATCAACTCCAACGACATCACTGAGTATAGAACCACGAACTAAAAACTCCTTAATCGTCGTGTGAAAAGTCTGCAACATTAACGTTGCAGCCTGAAACGGGTCAGCACATGGAATATGCTGGCAAAGTAACACATAGAGAGTAATGGAATTGAAACGGCTATACTATATGCATATTTGGCTGGTGGAGAGCTCTATGGTTACTATTTTGCGTAAAGCCAATTTTTCCCTACTGCAAAGGAATAAATTTTATTTAACTATCATGGTAGTTGTTAAACATTGAGAATGGTTGACAGCATCCTCAATCCCAATTAAGCATCATCATTAAACAAAACCCAACAAAATTAACTTTTAGAGTAACATGTTGAGATTCACATGATAATCCAAGTACTAGATACTCAAGATGTCCATAACCGGGGACACGGCTAACCATGATTAGTTTATACACTCTGCAGAGGTTTGCGCACTTTTCCCCACAAGACTCGATCGCCTCCGTTTGGTTTCTCGCACTACATGGTGTTTGAGAAACAGATGATCGAGACATAGTCTTTCAGAAGCGCTAGCACCTTACGATGGATAGACCGTTACACCTACTTTCCCCTACATCTGCTAGTCTACCCTATAAGAGTTCGCACGACTTAATCAACTATGCTAGAGCCCATAATAGCTTGTGGCTGCACACGGAAGTTTCTAGTATGAAAAATCTCATGATCCCTTTGGGCCTGGGTGGCGGTCCATAAAGAAAAGCAGTCAATCCTGGAATACCCAGGTATCTCAATCCACCCAGATGTGTGTTTAAGTTTCCACCTTAGATAAACCATTAAATTAACAAACTCACATCTGTCATGGATATCACTCACCCAATCCATGTCTACTAGCATAGCATGGCATAATAGGCAAACGTAGAAGTAACTCCCAAAGGTTTGATAATACAACAGGTAATAGGTACTACCTCAACTACTTCCCATCCCACAATTTAATTAGATCATAATCATGCAATGTTTGAGGATTGATCTAATGCAATAAAACTGGGTAGTAGGAGGTATGATCAAAGTGTTACTTGCCTTGCTGGTGATCCACGAAACCTAGAGATTCGAAGTAACAGGCGGCGCACTCCGGGTATTCTATCGCAGACAAACAAACAAGCATACAATAAGTATCCATCTAATGCACATGTAAAACTCAAATAAGAGGTCTAACTAGAAGGTTCAACTTAAGAACTCCGATTTGCAAAAAGAATCAAATCAAACGAGGCAACGAAAGTCAAACGACAAAAAAAGGCTTCGTTTACTATTCTGGATCTAGGGCAATTTTTACAGTGGCAAAACTTGTTTAAGTTGGTTAAACGGATAGAGGGTTTCGAGACGAAACTCCAGGCGCTTGAATCGCCTGATTCCGATAAACGAGCGAAAAGTTATACTAAAACAAAAATCGGATCGGGAATCGCGATCAGAAAAATCGTGGATTTAATCCGAGAAAAGAAAAACGACGAATGTTCGCTAGAACAAACGAACGCTCGCTATTTAAATAAATCGGAAAAACCAAGAATTTAAAAAAACCAAAACTAAAAAAACGAACAAAACCGTCGGAAAAACCGGACGGTTTTTCGGAAAAAACCGGCGTCTAAAAAAAACTACCCGGCAATTCTGGCAAGGTTCCGGCGGCGACGGGGCGGCGCGACGCTGGCGGGCGGCGGCGGCGGCGGGATCCGGCGGCGAGGCGGCGGGGCGGCGCGGCGGCACTAGGGTTCGGGGCGGCGGGGCGGCTCGGTGGCTGCGGGGTCGGGCGCCCTGGCTTTAAAGGCCGGCCCCGGAGGAGTCCGGGCCTAACACGGCCCATAGGTCGGTTTCGTTTTTTTTTAAATTATTTCACGCAAAAAAACAGATAAAAGAAATAGTAAACGGACTCCAAAAATCCCGAAATAAATTTTCCCGGCTTCTAAAATCAAGCCGCACAAGGTGAACATTTATTTGGGGCCTAAATGCAATTTTGAAAAACGCACAATTTTCGTAAATTCAAATAAAATAACGAAAAACTTCGAAATAAAATCCTATTTGATTTTATTATTAAATCCTCAATATTTCTTTATTTTGGGAAATTCATTTTATTCCTTCTCTCATATTTTTGTAATAGAAATAATTGATGATAAAATAATTAAAATCAAATGATCCTATTCTCAAAATTTGAGAAAACTCAAATATGAAAATAACGAAATCCCCAACTCTCTCCGTGGGTCCTTGAGTTGCGTAGAACTTCTAGGATCAAACCAAAAGCAAAATAAATATGATATGCAATGATAATCTAATGTATAACATTCCAAATTGAAAATTTGGGATGTTACTGTTGGAAATATGCCCTAGAGGCAATAATAAATTGATTATTATTATATTTCCTTGTTCATGATAATCGTTTATTATCCATGCTAGAATTGTATTGATAGGAAACTCAGATACATGTGTGGATACATAGACAACACCATGTCCCTAGTAAGCCTCTAGTTGACTAGCTCGTTGATCAATAGATGGTTACGGTTTCCTGACCATGGACATTGGATGTCATTGATAATGGGATCACATCATTAGGAGAATGATGTGATGGACAAGACCCAATCCTAAGCCTAGCACAAAGATCGTGTAGTTCGTATGCTAAAGCTTTTCTAATGTCAAGTATCATTTCCTTAGACCATGAGATTTGTGCAACTCCCGGATACCGTAGGAGTGCTTTGGGTGTGCCAAACGTCACAACGTAACTGGGTGACTATAAAGGTGCACTACGGGTATCTCCGAAAGTGTCTGTTGGGTTGGCACGAATCGAGACTGGGATTTGTCACTCCGTGTGACGGAGAGGTATCTCTGGGCCCACTCGGTAAGACATCATCATAATGTGCACAATGTGATCAAGGAGTTGATCACGGGATGATGTGTTACGGAACGAGTAAAGAGACTTGCCGGTAACGAGATTGAACAAGGTATCGGATACCGACGATCGAATCTCGGGCAAGTATCGTACCGATAGACAAAGGGAATTGTATACGGGATTGATTAAGTCCTTGACATCGTGGTTCATCCGATGAGATCATCGTGGAGCATGTGGGAGCCAACATGGGTATCCAGATCCCGCTGTTGGTTATTGACCGGAGAACGTCTCGGTCATGTCTGCATGTCTCCCGAACCCGTAGGGTCTACACACTTAAGGTTCGATGACGCTAGGGTTATAAAGGAAGTTTGTATGTGGTTACCGAATGTTGTTCGGAGTCCCGGATGAGATCCCGGACGTCACGAGGAGTTCCGGAATGGTCCGGAGGTAAAGATTTATATATGGGAAGTCCTGTTTTGGTCACCGAAGAGTTTCGGGGTTTATTCGGTAACGTACCGGGACCACCGGGAGGGTCCCGGGGGTCCACCAAGTGGGGCCACCAGCCCCGGAGGCTTGCATGGGCCAAGAGTAGTTAGGGACCAGCCCCTGAGTGGGCTGGTGCGCCCCCACAAGGCCCAAGGCGTAGCAAGGAAGGAGTGAGAAGGGGGCAAACCCTAGGCTAGATGGGCCCTAAGGCCCACCTAGTGGTGGCGCCCCCCTCTCTCCCCCCTTGGCTGCCCCCCTTGGGATCTAGGGCTGGCCGCCCCCTAGGGGTGGGAAACCTAGGTGGGGGCGCAGCCCCTCCCCTCCCCCTATATATACTTGAGGTTTTAGGGGCTGCCAATACGCGATTCTCTCCCCTGTTGGTGCAGCCCTACCTCTCTCCTCCTCGTCTCTTCGCGGTGCTTGCGAAGCCCTGCTGGAGTACCACGCTCCTCCATCACCACCACGCCGTTGTGCTGCTGCTGGATGGAGTCTTCCTCAACCTCTCCCTCTCTCCTTGCTGGATCAAGGCATGGGAGACGTCACAGGGCTGTACGTGTGTTGAACACAGAGGTGCCGTCCGTTCGGCACTAGGATCTCCGGTGATTTGGATCACGACGAGTCCGACTCCTTCAACCCCGTTCTCTTGAACGCTTCCGCATAGCGATCTACAAGGGTATGTAGATGCACTCTCCTTCCCCTCGTTGCTGGTTTCTCCATAGATAGATCTTGGTGACACGTAGGAAAATTTTGAATTTCTGCTACGTTCCCCAACAGTGGCATCATGAGCTAGGTCTATGTGTAGTATTCTATGCACGAGTAGAACACAAAGTAGTTGTGGGCGTTGATTTTGTTCAATATGCTTACCGTTACTAGTCCAATCTTGATTCGGCGGCATTGTGGGATGAAGTGGCCCGGACCAACCTTACACGTACGCTTACGTGAGACCGGTTCCACCGACTACATGCACTAGTTGCATAAGGTGGCTGGCGGGTGTCTGTCTCTCCCACTTTAGTCGGATCGGATTCGATGAAAAGGGTCCTTATGAAGGGTAAATAGCAATTGGCATATCACGTTGTGGTTTTTTGCGTAGGTAAGAAACGTTCTTGCTAGAAACCCATAGCAGCCACGTAAAACATGCAAACAACAATTAGAGGACGTCTAACTTGTTTTTGCAGGGTATGCTAGTGATGTGATATGGCCAAAGGATGTGATGAATGATATATGTGATGTATGAGATTGATCATGTTCTTGTAATAGGAATCACGACTTGCATGTCGATGAGTATGACAACCGGCAGGAGCCATAGGAGTTGTCTTAATTTATTTATGACCTGCGTGTCAATATAAACGTCATGTAATTACTTTACTTTATTGCTAACCATTAGCTGTAGTAGTAGAAGTAATAGTGACGAGACAACTTCAAGAATACACGATGATGGAGATCATGATGATGGAGATCATGGTGTCATGCCGGTGACGATGATGATCATGGAGCCCCAAGATGGAGATCAAAGGAGCTATATGATATTGGCCATATCATGTCACTATTTTTGATTGCATGTGATGTTTATCATGTTTATACATCTTATTTGCTTAGAATGACGGTAGTAAATAAGATGATCCCTCACTAAAATTTCAAGAAAGGTGTTCCCCCTAACTGTGACCGTTGCGACAGTTCGTTGTTTCGAAGCACCACGTGATGATCGGTGTGTAGATTCTAACGTTCACATACAACGGGTGTAAGACAGATTTACACATGCGAAACACTTAGGTTGACTTGACGAGCCTAGCATGTGTACAGACATGGCCTCGGAACACAAGAAGACCGAAAGGTCGAGCATGAGTCGTATAGAAGATACGATCAACATGAAGATGTTCACCGATGTTGACTAGTCCGTCTCACGTGATGATCGGACACGGCCTAGTTGACTCGGATCATGTAATCACTTAGATGACTAGAGGGATGTCTATCTGAGTGGGAGTTCATAAGATGAACTTAATTATCCTGAACATAGTCAAAAGGTCTTCGCAAATTATGTCGTAGCTCGCGCTTCAGTTCTACTGTTTAGATATGTTCCTAGAGAAAATTTAGTTGAAAGTTGATAGTAGCAATTATGCGGACTAGGTCCGTAAACTGAGGATAGTCCTCATTGCTTCATAGAAGGCTTATGTCCTTAATGCACCGCTCAGTGTGCTGAACCTCGAACGTCGTCTGTGGATGTTGCGAACATCTGACATACACGTTTTGATAATACGTGATAGTTCAGTTAAACGGTTTAGAGTTGAGGCACGAAGACGTTTTGAAACGTCGCGAAACATATGAGATGTTTCGAGGGCTGAAATTGGGATTTCAGGCTCGTGCCCACGTCAAGAGGTATAAGACCTCCGACGATTTTCTTAGCCTACAAACTAAGGGAGAAAAGCTCAATTGTTGAGCTTGTGCTCAGATTGTCTGAGTACAATCATTTGAATCGAGTGGGAGTTGATCTCCAGAGAGATAGTGATGTTTCTCCGAAGTCATTACCAAGCTGCTAGAGCTTCGTGATGAACTATAATATCAGGGACATATATGATGATCCTTGAGATATTCGCATGTTGACACCACAAAGTAGAAATCAAGAAGGAGCATCAATTGTTGATGGTTGGTGAAACCACTAGTTTCAAGAAGGGCAAGGGCAAGAAGGGATACTTCATGAAACGGCAATTCAGCTGCTGCTCTAGTGAAGAAACCCAAGGTTGAACCCAAACCCGAGACTAAGTGCTTCTGTAATAAGGGGAACAGCCACTGGAGCAGAATTACCCTAGATACTTGGTAGATGAGAAGGCTGGCAAGGTCGATAGAAAGTATATTGGATATACATTGTGTTGATTGTACTTTACTAGTACTCCTAGTAGCACCAGGGTATTAGATACCGGTTCGGTTGCTAAGTGTTAGTAACTCGAAATAAAAGCTACGGAATAAACGGAGACTAGCTAAAGGTGAGCTGACGATATGTGTTGGAAGTTTCCAATGTTGATATGATCAAGCATCGCACGCTCCCTCTACCATCGAGATTGGTGTTATGCGTTTTGGTTTGTGAGCATAGACATGATTGGATTATGTCTATCGCAATACGGTTATTCATTTAAAGAGAATAAAGTTACTCTGTTTATTTGAATAATACCTTCAATGGTCTTGCACCTAAAATGAATGGTTTATTGAATCTCGATCGTAGTGATACACATGTTCATGCCAAAAGATATAAGATAGTAATGATAGTACCACCTACTTGTGGCACTGCCACGTAAGTCATATCGGTATAAAACGCATGAAGAAGCTCCATGTTGATGGATATCTTTGGGCTCACTCGTTTTTGAAAAGTTTGAGACATGCGAACCATGTCTATTGGTGTATATGCATGAAGAAACTCCATGCAAATGGACCGTTTGGACTCACTTGATTTTGAATCACTTGAGACATGCAAATCATACCACATGGGCAAGATGACTGAAAGCCTCGTTTTCAGTAAAATGGAACTAGAAAGCAACTTGTTGGAAGTAATACATTTTTATGTGTGCAGTCCAATGAGTGCTGAGGCATGTAGTGGATATCGTTATGTTCTTACTTCACAAGATGATTTGAGTAGATGTTGAGTATATTTACTTGATGAATCACGAGTCTGAATTATTGAAAGGTTCAAGTAATTTCAGGGTGAAGTTGAAAGATCGTCGTGACAAGAGGATAAAAGTCTCTATGATATGATCATAGAGATGAATATCTGAATTACGAGTTTGGCACAGAATTAAGACATTGTGGAAATTGTTTCACAACTGATACAGCCTGGAACACCATAGTGTGATGGTGTGTCCGAACATCATAACTGCACCCTATTGGAACTATGATGCATACCATGATGTCTCTTATCGAATTACCACGATAGTTTATGGGTTAGGCATTAGAGACAACCACATTCACTTTAAATAGGGCACCACGTAATTCCGATGAGATGACACCGTATGAACTATGGTTTAGAGAAACCTAAGCTGTCATTTCTTAAAAGTTTGGGGCTGCGACGCTTATGTGAAAAAGTTTCAGGCTGATAAGCTCGAACCCAAAGACGGATAAATGCATCTTCATAGGACACCCAAAACAGTTGGGTATACCTTCTGTCTCAGATCCGAAAGCAATAAGGATTGTTTCTAGAATCGGGTCCTTTCTCGAGGAAAAGTTTCTCTCGAAAGAATTGAGTGGGAGGATGGTGGAGACTTGATGAGGTTATTGAACCGTCTCTTCAACTAGTGTGTGGCAGGGCACAGGTTGTTCCTGTGGCACCTACACCAATTGAAGTGGAAGCTTATGATAGTGATCATGAAACTTCAGATCAAGTCACTACCAAACCTCGTGGGATGACAAGGATGCGTACTACTTCAGAGTGGTACGTAATCCTGTCTTGGAAGTCATGTTGCTAGACAACAATGAACCTACGAGCTATGGAGAGACGATGGTGGGCCCGGATTCCGATAAATGGCTCGAGGCCATAAAATTCGAGAGAGGATCCATGTATGAAAACAAAGTGTAGACTTTGGCAGAACAGCTCGATGGTCGTAAGGCTGTTGAGTACAGATGGATTTTAAAAGGAAGACGGACAATGATGGTAAGTATCACCATTAAGAAAGCTCGACTTGTCGTTAAGATGTTTTCCGACAAGTTCAAGGAGTTGACTATGATGAGACTTTCTCACTCGTAGCGATGCTAAGACTGTTGGAATTATAGCGATTACTGCATTATTTATGAAATCTTGCAGATAGGATGTCAAAACATTGTTTCCTCGACATTTTTTTGAGGAAAGGTTGTATGTGATACAACCGTTAGTCAAGTCGACGTGCTAGTGCATCCCATTATGAGAGCACTCTGGACTGATTCTGATAGGATGTCAAAACGAGGTATGATCTCTTCGCCCCATCTGGGATTGTATGCAAGTTGAGCGAAATATCAGAAGTGGGTGGGTCTGAGCACTTAGCAACTGATGAAGTATATGGGTTGTGCCATATACTGAGAGAAGATGCGTAGAATAAGTAGTCTGGCAAGAGCTCCACGCATAGAGTGTTTTTCTGAAGCGACTGGTAAGCGTATCACTTGAATCCGCCAGTTGAGAAGTATATCTCTAGGATGATCAAAACGTTAATGGTACTTTCAAATGATGCACATACCTTTGACATGATCTTGAAGGTGTTCAGATGGATCAGTCAAAGAAGGAGTTCTTGCCTGAGTTGTAAGGTATGAAGTTAAGACTTAAAGCTCGACCACCAGAATAGGAGAGAAAGGACGAAGGTCGCCCTATGCTTAAGACATAGGCTCTACAGTATGCTATGCTGTGTACCGCACCTGAAATGTGCCTTGCCATGAGTCAGTCAAGGGGTACAAGAGTGATCCAAGAATGGATCACAAGACAGCGGTCAAAGTTATCCTTAGTAACTAGTGGACTAAGGAATTTTCTCGATTATGGAGGTGGTAAAAGAGTTCGTCGTAAAGGGTTACGCCGATGCAAACTTTGACACTAATCCAGATTATTCTGAGTAGTAAACTGGATTCATATAGTAGAACAGTTATTTGGAGTAGCTCCAAATATAGCGTAGTAGTTGCATCTACAAGATGACATAGAAATTTGAGAAATACATACGGATCTGAATGTTGCAGACCCGTTGACTAAAACCTCTCTCACAAGCAACATGATCAAACCCAGAACTCATTGAGTGTTAATCACATAGTGATGTGAACTAGATTATTGACTCTAGTAAACTCTTTGGACCACTGCAGTAATAGTAGCGACCAAGGACGAACTCGTCCCCTATTAGCTAAGATCGTAGCTCACATGTGATGCTACTGCTGAAGTTGTACCGAAAACTGAATCTGCTCCCTGCCAGAGTCAGCAAGGGAACTCAAGTATCAAAGCGATTGCCAACACAGCATAACCGACAGCGGTCTCAGAAGTTGTATTCCTATGACTACGGTTCGCGGGACCATGCAGACTGGACCGAGACGTATCTTTAACTATGCGACTAGGAAGTTTTCCTCCGGATGTCTTGATGTAATACAAGAGCAGTCGTCTAAGGGTGTGTTCTGCTGATGCGAAACTGATGTCACTCAATTCCAGAGTCATTCCTGGTCCCGACATGCTCCACCATGAGTTCGAGTAGAGATACCGAGTAGTAATAAATCAACTTAATAGCTCCAAGTAGAACAGTTATTTGAAATGGCTCCAAATGTAGCGTAGTAGTTGCATCTACAAGATGACATAGAAATTTGCGAAGCACACACGGATCTGAATAGTTCAGACCCGTTGACTAAACCTCTCTCACAAGCATAACATGATCAAACCCAGAACTCTTTGGGTGTTAGTCACATGGGGATGTGACCTTGAGTGTTAATCACATAGCATGTGAACTAGATTATTGACTCTAGTGCAAGTGGGAGTACTGTTGGAAATATGCCCTAGAGGCAATAATAAATTGATTATTATTATATTTCCTTGTTCATGATAATCGTTTATTATCCATGCTAGAATTGTATTGATAGGAAACTCAGATACATGTGTGGATACATAGACAACACCATGTCCCTAGTAAGCCTCTAGTTGACTAGCTCGTTGATCAATAGATGGTTACGGTTTCCTGACCATGGACATTGGATGTCATTGATAATGGGATCACATCATTAGGAGAATGATGTGATGGACAAGACCCAATCCTAAGCCTAGCACAAAGATCGTGTAGTTCGTATGCTAAAGCTTTTCTAATGTCAAGTATCATTTCCTTAGACCATGAGATTGTGCAACTCCCGGATACCGTAGGAGTGCTTTGGGTGTGCCAAACGTCACAACGTAACTGGGTGACTATAAAGGTGCACTACGGGTATCTCCGAAAGTGTCTGTTGGGTTGGCACGAATCGAGACTGGGATTTGTCACTCCGTGTGACGGAGAGGTATCTCTGGGCCCACTCGGTAAGACATCATCATAATGTGCACAATGTGATCAAGGAGTTGATCACGGGATGATGTGTTACGGAACGAGTAAAGAGACTTGCCGGTAACGAGATTGAACAAGGTATCGTGATACCGACGATCGAATCTCGGGCAAGTATCGTACCGATAGACAAAGGGAATTGTATACGGGATTGATTAAGTCCTTGACATCGTGGTTCATCCGATGAGATCATCGTGGAGCATGTGGGAGCCAACATGGGTATCCAGATCCCGCTGTTGGTTATTGACCGGAGAACGTCTCGGTCATGTCTGCATGGTTCCCGAACCCGTAGGGTCTACACACTTAAGGTTCGATGACGCTAGGGTTATAAAGGAAGTTTGTATGTGGTTACCGAATGTTGTTCGGAGTCCCGGATGAGATCCCGGACGTCACGAGGAGTTCCGGAATGGTCCGGAGGTAAAGATTTATATATGGGAAGTCCTGTTTTGGTCACCGAAAAAGTTTTGGGGTTTATCGGTAACGTACCAGGACCACCGGGAGGGTCCCGGGGGTCCACCAAGTGGGGCCACCAGCCCCGGAGGCTTGCATGGGCCAAGAGTGGTTAGGGACCAGCCCCTGAGTGGGCTGGTGCGCCTCCCACAAGGCCCAAGGCGCAGCAAAGGAGGAGAAGGGGAAACCCTAGGCTTAGATGGGCCCTAAGGCCCACCCTAGGGGGCGCCCCCCTCTCCCCTCTTGGCCGCCCCCCTTTTCCCATCTAGGGCTGCCGCCCCCTGTAGGGGTGGGACCCCTAGAGGGGGCGCACCCTCCTCCCCTCCTCCTATAAATAGTGAGGCCTAGGGGCTGCCCAATACGCGATTTGATCTCTCCCTGGTGCAGCCCTACCTCTCTCCTCCTCGTCTCTCGCGGTGCTTGGCGAAGCCCTGCTGGAGCACCACGCTCCTCCATCACCACCACGCCGTTGTGCTGCTGCTGGATGGAGTCTTCCTCAACCTCTCCCTCTCTCCTTGCTGGATCAAGGCATGGGAGACGTCACCGGGCTGTACGTGTGTTGAACGCGGAGGTGCCGTCCGTTCGGCACTAGGATCTCCGGTGATTTGGATCACGACGAGTACGACTCCTTCAACCCCGTTCTCTTGAACGCTTCCGCATAGCGATCTACAAGGGTATGTAGATGCACTCTCCTTCCCCTCGTTGCTGGTTTCTCCATAGATAGATCTTGGTGACACGTAGGAAAATTTTGAATTTCTGCTACGTTCCCCAACAGTGGCATCATGAGCTAGGTCTATTGCGTAGATTCTATGCGCGAGTAGAACACAAAGTAGTTGTGGGCGTTGATTTTGTTCAATATGCTTACCGTTACTAGTCCAATCTTGATTCGGCGGCATTGTGGGATGAAGTGGCCCGGACCAACCTTACACGTACGCTTACGTGAGACCGGTTCCACCGACTGACATGCACTAGTTGCATAAGGTGGCTGGCGGGTGTCTGTCTCTCCCACTTTAGTCGGAACGGATTCGATGAAAAGGGTCCTTATGAAGGGTAAATAGCAATTGGCATATCACGTTGTGGTTTTTGCGTAGGTAAGAAACGTTCTTGCTAGAAACCCATAGCAGCCACGTAAAACATGCAAACAACAATTAGAGGACGTCTAACTTGTTTTTGCAGGGTATGCTATGTGATGTGATATGGCCAAAGGATGTGATGAATGATATATGTGATGTATGAGATGATCATGTTCTTGTAATAGGAATCACGACTTGCATGTCGATGAGTATGACAACTGGCAGGAGCCATAGGAGTTGTCTTAATTTATTTATGACCTGCGTGTCAACATAAACGTCATGAAATTACTTTACTTTATTGCTAACCGTTAGCTGTAGTAGTAGAAGTAATAGTTGGCGAGACAACTTCATGAAGACACGATGATGGAGATCATGATGATGGAGATCATGGTGTCATGCCGGTGACGATGATGATCATGGAGCCCCGAAGATGGAGATCAAAAGGAGCAAAGTGATATTGGCCATATCATGTCACTATTTGATTGCATGTGATGTTTATCATGTTTATACATCTTATTTGCTTAGAACGACGGTAGTAAATAAGATGATCCCTCATAATAATTTCAAGAAAGTGTTCCCCCTAACTGTGCACCGTTCCGACAGTTCGTTGTTTCGAAGCACCACGTGATGATCGGGTGTGATAGATTCTAACGTTCACATACAACGGGTGTAAGACAAATTTACACACGCGAAATACTTAGGTTGACTTGACGAGCCTAGCATGTACAGACTTGGCCTCGGAACACAAGAGACCGAAAGGTCGAGCATGAGTCGTATGGCAGATACGATCAACATGAAGATGTTCACCGATGATGACTAGTCCGTCTCAGGTGATGATCGAACACGGCCTAGTTGACTCGGATCATGTAATCACTTAGATGACTAGAGGGATGTCTATCTGAGTGGGAGTTCATAAGATGAACTTAATTATCCTGAACATAGTCAAAAGGTCTTCGCAAATTATGTCGTAGCTCGCGCTTCAGTTCTACTGTTTAGATATGTTCCTAGAGAAAATTTAGTTGAAAGTTGATTGTAGCAATTATGCGGACTAGGTCCGTAAACTGAGGATTGTCCTCATTGCTTCATAGAAGGCTTATGTCCTTAATGCACCGCTCAGTGTGCTGAACCTCGAACGTTGTCTGTGGATGTTGCGAACATCTGACATACACATTTTGATAACTACGTGATAGTTCAGTTAAACGGTTTAGAGTTGAGGCACCGAAGACGTTTTGAAACGTCGCGGAACATATGAGATGTTTCGAGGGCTGAAATTGGGATTTCAGGCTTGTGCCCACGTCAAGAGGTATAAGACCTCCGACGATTTTCTTAGCCTACAAACTAAGGAGAAAAGCTCAATTGTTGAGCTTGTGCTCAGATTGTCTGAGTACAACAATCATTTGAATCGAGTGGGAGTTGATCTTCCAGATGAGATAGTGATGTTTCTCCGAAGTCATTACCACCAAGCTGCAGTACCTAGACATTCTGAGTATATGTTCACTAGCAGAACTATTCTCCTCCATTTTGCAGCTATAGAAGTTATTGGAGACCTCATATCTCTCAATCCGGGCATTTGCTTGAAATATTAACTTCAACTCCTGGAACATCTCATTTGCTCCATGACGTTCAAAACGTCGTTGAAGTCCTGGTTCTAAGCCGTAAAGCATGGCACACTGAACTATTGAGTAGTCATCAATACGTGACTGCCAGGCATTCACAATGTCTGCAGTTGCCGGTGCGGGTGGGACACCTAGCGGTGCTTCCAGGACGTAATTCTTCTGTGAAGCAATGAAGATAATCCTCAAGTTACGGACTCAGTCCGTGTAATTTCTACCATCATCTTTCAACTTTGCTTTCTCAAGGAACGCATTAAAATTCAACGGAACAACAACATGGGCCATCTATCTACAACATAGACATGTAAAATACTATCAGGTACCAAGTTCATGATAAATTAAAGTTCAATTAATCATATTACTTAAGAACTCCCACTTAGATAGACATCCCTCTAATCATCTAAGTGATCGCGTGATCCATATCAACTAAACCATGTCCGATCATCACGTGAGATGGAGAAGTTTTCAATGGTGAACATCACTATGTTGATCATATCTACTATATGATTCATGCTCGACCTTTTGGTCTCAGTGTTCCGAGGCCATATCTGCATATGCTAGGCTCATCAAGTATGTTCAACAACATAAGTTGTTCCCTTTGTCATCGGTATGTTACTTGCCCGAGATTCGATCGTCGATATCTCAATACCTAGTTCAATCTTGTTACCGGCAAGTCTCTTTACTCGTTCCGTAATACATCATCCCGCAACTAACTCATTAGTTGCAATGCTTGCAAGGCTTAAGTGATGTGCATTACCGAGAGGGCCCAGAGATACCTCTCCGACAATCAGAGTGAAAAATCCTAATCTCGAAATACGCCAACCCAACAAGTACCTTTGGAGACACCTGTAGAGCACCTTTATAATCATCCAGTTACGTTGTGACGTTTGGTAGCACACAAAGTGTTCCTCCGGTAAACAGGAGTTGCATAATCTCATAGTCATAGGAACATGTATAAGTCATGAAGAAAGAAATAGCAGAATACTAAACGATCATGTGCTAAGCTAACGGAATGGGTCATGTCAATCACATTATTCTCCTAATGATGTGACCCTGTTAATCAAATGCCAACTCATGTCTATGGTTAGGAAACATAACCATCTTTGATCAACGAGCTAGTCAAGTAGAGGCATACTAGTGACAACCTGTTTGTCTATGTATTCACACATGTATTATGTTTCCGATTAATACAATTCTAGCATGAATAATAAACATTTATCATGATATAAGGAAATAAATAATAACTTTATTATTGCCTCTAGGGCATATTTCCTTCAGTCTCCCACTTGCACTAGAGTTAATAATCTAGATTACACAGTAATGATTCTAACACCCATGGAGCCTTGGTGCTGATCATGTTTTCCTCGTGGAAGACGCTTAGTCAACGGGTCTGCAACATTTAGATCTGTATGTATCTTGCAAATTTCTATGTCTCCCACCTGGACTGGATCCCGGATGGAATTGAAGCGTCTCTTGATGTGCTTGGTTCTCTCGTGAAATCTGGATTCCTTTGCCAAGGCAATTGCACCAGTATTATCACAAAAGATTTTCATTGGACCCGATGCACTAGGTATGACACCTAGATCGGATATGAACTCCTTCATACAGACTCCTTCATTTGCTGCTTCCGAAGCAGCTATGTACTCTGCTTCACATGTAGATCCCACCACAACGCTTTGTTTAGAACTGCACCAACTGACAGCTCCACCGTTCAATGTAAATATGTATCCGGTTTGCGATTTAGAATCGTCCGGATCAGTGTCAAAGCTTGCATCAACGTAACCGTTTACGATGAGCTCTTTGTCACCTCCATAAACAAGAAACATATCCTTAGTCCTTTTCAGGTATTTCAGGATGTTATTGACCGTTGTCCAATGATCCACTCCTGGATTACTTTGATACCTCCCTGCTAGACTTATAGCAAGGCACACATCAGGTCTGGTACACAGCATTGCATACATGATAGAGCCTATGGCTGAAGCATAGGGAACATCTTCCATTTTCTCTCTATCTTCTGCAGTGGTCGAGCATTGAGTCTTACTCAACTTCACACCTTGTAACACAGGCAAGAACCCTTTCTTTGCTTGATCCATTTTAAACTTCTTCAAAACTTTGTCAAGGTATGTGCTTTGTGAAAGTCCAATTATGCGTCTTGATCTATCTCTATAGATCTTGATGCCCGATATGTAAGCAGCTTCACCGAGGTCTTTCATTGAAAAACTCTTATTCAAGTATCCCTTTATGCTATCCAGAAATTCTATATCATTTCCAATCAGCAATATGTCATCCACATATAATATCAGAAATGCTATAGAGCTCCCACTCACTTTCTTGTAAATACAGGCTTCTCCTAAAGTCTGTATAAAACCAAATGCTTTGATCACACTATCAAAGTGTTTATTCCAACTCCGAGAGGCTTGCACCAGTCCACAAATGGATCGCTAGATCTTGCACACTTTGTTAGCTCCCTTTGGATCGACAAAACCTTCTAGTTGCATCATATACAACTCTTCTTCCAGAAATCCATTCAGGAATGCAGTTTTGACATCCATTTGCCAAATTTCATAATCATAAAATGCGGCAATTGCTAACATGATTCAGACAGACTTAAGCATCGCTACGGTGAGAAGGTCTCATCGTAGTCAATCCCTTGAACTTGTCGAAAACCTTTTGCAACAAGTCGAGCTTTATAGATAGTAACATTACCGTCAGCGTTAGTCTTCTTCTTGAAGATCCATTTATTCTCAATTGCTTGCCGATCATCGGGCAAGTCAACCAAAGTCCATACTTTGTTCTCATACATGGATCCCATCTCAGAATTCGTGCCCTCAAGCCATTTTGCGGAATCTGGGCTCACCGTCGCTTCTTCATAGTTCGTAGGTTCATCATGATCTAGTAGCATGACTTCCACAAGAGGATTACCGTACCACTCTGTTGCGGATCTTACTCAGGTTGATCTACGAGGTTCAGTAGTAACTTGATCTAAAGTTCCATGATCATCATCATTAACTTCCTCACTAATTGGTGTAGGTGAAGGAAATATGCCCTAGAGGCAATAATAAAGTTATTATTTATTTCCATATATCATGATAAATGTTTATTATTCATGCTAGAATTGTATTAACTGGAAACGTAATACTTGTGTGAATACATAGACAAACAAAGTGTCACTAGTATGCCTCTACTTGACTAGCTCGTTAATCGAAGATGGTTATGTTTCCTAACCATAGACATGAGTTGTCATTTGATTAACGGGATCACATCATTAGGAGAATGATGTGATTGACATGACCCATTCCATTAGCTTTGCACCCGATCGTTTAGTATGTTGCTATTGCTTTCTTCATGACTTATACATGTTCCTATGACTATGAGATTATGCAACTCCTGTTTACCGGAGGAACACTTTGTGTGCTACCAAACGTCACAACATAACTGGGTGATTATAAAGGTGCTCTACAGGTGTCTCCAAAGGTACATGTTGGGTTGGCATATTTCGAGATTAGGATTTGACGCTCTGATTGTCGGAGAGGTATCTCTGGGCCCTCTCGGTAATGCACATCACTTAAGCCTTGCAAGCAATGCAACTAATAAGTTAGTTGCAAGATGATGTATTACGAAACGAGTAAAGAGACTTGTCGGTAACGAGATTGAACAAGGTATTGAGATACCGACGATCGAATCTTGGGCAAGTAACATACCGATGAAAAAGGGAACAACATATGTTGTTATGCGGTCTGACCGATAAAGATCTTCATAGAATATTTAGGAACCAATATGAGCATCCAGGTTCCGTTATTGGTTATTGACCGGAGATGTGTCTCGGTCATGTCTACATTGTTCTCGAACCCGTAGGGTCCGCACGCTTAACGTTACGATGACAGTTTCATTATGAGTTTATATATTTTGATGTACCGAAGGTTGTTTGGAGTCCCGGATGTGATCACGGACTTGAGGAGGAGTCTCGAAATGGTCGAGACATCAAGATCGAAATATTGGACGACTATATTTGGACACTGGAAAGGTTCCGGGTGAGATTGGGACAATACCGGATCACCGGGAGGTTATCGGAACCCCCCGGGAGGTATATGGGCCTTATTGGGCCTTAGTGGAAAGGAGGGGAAAGGAGCAAGGGAGGGGGCGCGCCCCCCAAGCCCAATCCGAATTGGGAGTGGGGCCGGCCCCCCCTTTCCTTCCTCCCTCCTTCCTCTTCCTTCCCTCTCCTACTCCTAATAGGAAAAGGGGGAGTCCTACTCCCGGTGGGAGTTGGACTCCCCCCTTGGGCGCGCCACCCTCCTTGGCCGGCCCCTCCTCCACTCCTTTATATACGGGGGCAGGGGGGCACCCCAAAGACACAACAATTGATCATTGATCTCTTAGCCGTGTGCGGTGCCCCCCTCCACCATAATCCTCGATAATATTGTAGCGGTGCTTAGGCGAAGCCCTGCGACGGTAGAACATCAAGATCGTCACCACGCCGTCGTGCTGACGGAACTCATCGCCGACACTTTGCTGGATCAGAGTCCGGGGATCGTCATCGAGCTGAACGTGTGCAAAAACTCAGAGGTGCCATAGTTTCGGTGCTTGATCGGTCGGGCCGTGAAGACGTACGACTACATCAACCGCGTTGTTATAATGCTTCCGCTTTTGGTCTACGAGGGTACGTAGACAACACTCTCCCCTCTCCTTGCTGTGCATCACCATGATCTTGCGTGTGCATAGGAATTTTTTTGAAATTACTACGTTCCCCAACAGTGGTATCAGAGCCAGGTTTTATGTGTTGATGTTATATGCACGAGTAGAACACAAGTGAGTTGTGGGCGATATAAGCCATATTGCTTACCAGCATGTCATACTTTGGTTCGGCGGTATTGTTGGATGAAGCGTCCTGGACCGACATTACGCGTATGCTTACACGAGACTGGTTCTACCGACGTGCTTTGCACACAGGTGGCTGGCGGGTGTCAGTTTCTCCAACTTTAGTTGAACCGGGTGTGGCTACGCCCGGTCCTTGCGAAGGTTAAAATAGCACCAACTTGACAAACTATCATTGTGGTTTTTGATGCGTAGGTAAGATTGGTTCTTGCTAAGCCCGTAGCAGCCACGTAAAACTTGCAACAAACAAAGTAGAGGACGTCTAACTTGTTTTTGCAGGGCATGTTGTGATGTGATACGGTCAAGGCATGATGCTAAATTTTATTGTATCAGATGATCATGTTTTGTAACCAAGTTATCAGCAACTAGCAGGAGCCATATGATTGTCGCTTTATTGTATGCAATGCAATCGCCCTGTAATGCTTTACTTTATCACTAAGCGATAGCGATAGTCGTAGAAGCATAATATTGGCAAGACGACAACGATGCTAAGATGGAGATCAAGGTGTCGTGCCAGTGACGATGGTGATCATGATGATGCTTCGGAGATGGAGATCACAAGCACAAGATGATGATGGCCATATCATATCACTTATATTGATTGCATGTGATGTTTATATTTTATGCATCTTATCTTGCTTTGATTGACGGTAGCATTATAAGATGATCTGTCACTAAATTTCAAGATAAAAGTGTTCTCCCTAAGTATGCACCGTTGCCAAAGTTCGTCGTGCCCAGACACCACGTGATGATCGGGTGTGATAAGCTCTGCATCTATCTACAACGGCTGCAAGCCAGTTTTGCACACGCAGAATACTCAGGTTAAACTTGACGAGCCTAGCATATGAAGATATGGCCTCGGAAAACTGAGACCGAAAGGTCGAGCGTGAATCATATAGTAGATATGATCAACATAGTGATGTTCACCATTGAAAACTACTCCATTTCATATGATGACCGGTTATGGTTTAGTTGATTTGGATCACGTGATCACTTAGAAGATTAGAGGGATGTCTTTCTAAGTGGGAGTTCTTAAGTAATATGATTAATTGAACTTAAATTTATCATGAACTTAGTACCTGATAGTATCTTGCTTGTTTATGTTTGATTGTAGATAGATGGCCCGTGCTGTTGTTCCGTTGAATTCTAATGCTTTCCTTGAGAAAGCAAAGTTAAAAGATGATGGTAGCAATTATACGGACTGGGTCCGTAACTTGAGGATTATCCTCATTGCTGCACAGAAGAATTACGTCCTGGAAGCACCACTGGGTGCCAGGCCTGCTGCTGATGCAACTGACGACGTTAAGAATGTCTGGCAGAGCAAAGCTGATGACTACTCGATAGTTCAATGTGCCATGCTTTACGGCTTAGAACCGGTTCTTCAACGATGTTTTGAACGTCATGGAGCATATGAGATGGTCCAGGAGCTGAAGCTAATATTTCAAGCAAATGCCCGGATTGAGAGATATGAAGTCTCCAAAAGTTCTATAGCTGCAATATGGAGGAGAACAGTTCTGTCAGTGAGCATATACTCAAAATGTCTGGGTATAATAATCACTTGATTCAACTGGGAGTTAATCTTCCGGATGATTGTGTCATTGACAGAATTCTCCAATCACTTCCACCTAGCTACAAGAGCTTCGTGATGAACTATAATATGCAAGGGATGGATAAGACAATTCCCGAGCTCTTCGCAATGCTAAAAGTTGTGGAGGTAGAAATCAAGAAGGAGCATCAAGTGTTGATGGTCAACAAGACCACTAATTTCAAGAAAAAGGGCAAGGGGAAGAAGAAGGGGAACTTCAAGAAGAACAGCAAGCAAGTTGCTTCTCAGGAGAAGAAACCCAAGTCTGGACCTAAGCCTGAAACTGAGTGCTTCTACTGCAAGCAGACTGGTCACTGGAAGCGGAACTGCCCCAAGTATTTGGCGGATAAGAAGGATGGCAAGGTGAACAAAGGTATATCTGATATACATGTTATTGATGTGTATCTCACTAGAGCTCGCAATAGCACCTGGGTATTTGATACTGGTTCTGTTGCTAATATTTGCAACTCGAAACAGGGACTACAGATTAAGTGAACACTGGCGAAGGACGAGGTGATGATGCGCGTGGGAAATGGTTCCAAAGTCGATGTGATCGCGGTCGGCATGCTACCTCTACATCTACCATCAGGATTAGTATTAGACCTAAATAATTGTTATTTGGTGCCAGCGTTAAGCATGAACATTATATCTGGATCTTGTTTGATGCGAGACGGTTATTCATTTAAATCAGAGAATAATGGTTGTTCTATTTATATGAGTAATATCTTTTATGGTCATGCACCCTTGAAGAGTGGTCTATTTTTGATGAATCTCGATAGTGTGATACACATATTCATAATGTTGAAGCCAAAAGATGCAGAGTTGATAATGATAGTGCAACTTATTTGTGGCACTGCCGTTTAGGTCATATTGGTGTAAAGCTCATGAAGAAACTCCATACTGATGGACTTTTGGAACCACTTGATTATGAATCACTTGGTACTTGCGAACCATGCCTCATGGGAAAGATGACTAAAACGCCATTCTCCGGTACTATGGAGAGAGAGCAACAGATTTGTTGGAAATCATACATACAGATGTATGTGATCCAATGCATGTTGAAGCTCGTGGCGGATATCGTTATTTTCTCACCTTCACAGATGATTTAAGAAGATATGGGTATATCTGCTTAATGAAACATAAGTCTGAAACATTTGAAAAGTTCAAAGAATTTCAGAGTGAAGTTGAAAATCATCGTAACAAGAAAATAATGTTTCTACGATCTGATCGTGGAGGAGAATATTTGAGTTACGAGTTTGGTTTACATTTGAAACAATGCGGATTAGTTTCGCAACTCACGCCACCCGGAACACCACAGCGTAGTGGTGTGTCTGAACATCGTAATCGTACTTTACTTGATATGGTGCGATCTATGATGTCTCTTATAGATTTACCGCTATCGTTTTGGGGTTATGCTTTAGAGACGGCCGCATTCACGTTAAATAGGGCACCATCAAAATCCGTTGAGACGATGCCTTATGAACTATGGTTTGGCAAGAAACCAAAGTTGTCATTTCTGAAAGTTTGGGGCTGCGATGCTTATGTGAAAAAGCTTCAACCTGATAAGCTCGAACCCAAATCGGAGAAATGTGTCTTCATAGGATACCCGAAGGAGACTGTTGGGTACACCTTCTATCACAGATCCTAAGGCAAGACATTTGTTGCTAAGAATGGATCCTTTCTAGAAAAGGAGTTTCTCTCGAAAGAAGTGAGTGGGAGGAAAGTAGAACTTGATGAGGTAACTGTACCTGCTCCCTTATTGGAAAGTAGTACATCACAGAAACCGGTTTCTGTGACACCTACACCAATTAGTGAGGAAGCTAATGATGATGATCATGAAACTTCAGAACAAGTTACTACTGAACCTCGTAGATCAACCAGAGTAAGATCCACACCATAGTGGTACAGTAATCCTGTTCTGGAAGTCATGCTACTAGATCATGATGAACCTACGAACTATGAAGAAGCAATGGTGAGCCCAGATTCCGCAAAATGGCTTGAAGCCATGAAATCTGAGATGGGATCCATGTATGAGAACAAAGTGTGGACTTTGGTTGACTTGCCCAATGATCGGCAAGCAATTGAAAATAAATGGATCTTCAAGAAGAAGACTGACGCTGACGGTAATGTTACTCTCTACAAAGCTCGACTTGTCGCAAAAGGTTTTTGACAAGTTCAAGAGATTGACTACGATGAGACCTTCTCACCCGTAGCGATGCTTAAGTCTGTCCGAATCATGTTAGCAATTGCCACATTTTATGATTATGAAATTTGGCAGATGGATGTCAAAACTGCATTCCTGAATGGATTTCTGGAAGAAGAGTTGTATATGATGCAGCCGGAAGGTTTTGTTGATCCAAAGGGAGCTAACAAAGTGTGCAAGCTCCAGCGATCCATTTATGGACTGGTGCAAGCATCTCGGAGTTGGAATAAACGCTTTGATAGTGTGATCAAAGCATTTGGTTTTGTACAGACTTTTGGAGAAGGCTGTATTTACAAGAAAGCTAGTGGGAGCTCTGTACCATTTCTGATATTATATGTGGATGACATATTGCTAATCGGAAATGATATAGAATTTCTGGATAGCATAAAGGGATACTTGAATAAGAGTTTTTCAATGAAAGACCTCGGTGAAGCTGCTTACATATTGGGCATTAAGATCTATAGAGATAGATCAAGACGCTTAATTGGACTTTCACAAAGCACATACCTTGACAAAGTTTTGAAGAAGTTCAAAATGGATCAAGCAAAGAAAGGATTCTTGCCTGTGTTACAAGGTGTGAAGTTGAGTAAGACTCAATGCCCGACCACTGCAGAAGATAGAGAGAAAATGAAAGATGTTCCCTATGCTTCAGCCATAGGCTCTATCATGTATGCAATGCTGTGTACCAGACCTGATGTGTGCCTTGCTATAAGTCTAGCAGGGAGGTACCAAAGTAATCCAGGAGTGGATCACTGGACAGCGGTCAAGAACATCTTGAAATACCTGAAAAGGACTAAGGATATGTTTCTCGTATATGGAGGTGACAAAGAGCTCATCGTAAATGGTTACGTTGATGCAAGCTTTGACACCGATCTGGACGATTCTAAATCGCAAACCGGATACGTATTTACATTAAACGGTGGAGCTGTCAGTTGGTGCAGTTCTAAAAAAAGCGTCGTGGCGGGATCTACATGTGAAGCGGAGTACATAGCTGCTTCGGAAGCAGCAAACGAAGGAGTCTGGATGAAGGAGTTC
Organism: Triticum urartu; assembly: GCF_003073215.2. Taxonomy (NCBI): domain Eukaryota; kingdom Viridiplantae; phylum Streptophyta; class Magnoliopsida; order Poales; family Poaceae; genus Triticum; species Triticum urartu. Next base: position 471,723,229 of record NC_053024.1, on the reverse strand, counting down.
ATATCCGATATAGGTGTCATACCTAGTGCATCGGGTCCAATGAAAATCTTTTGTGACAATACTGGTGCAATTGCCTTGGCAAAGGAATCCAGATTTCACAAGAGAACCAAGCACATCAAGAGACGCTTCAATTCCATCCGGGATCTAGTCCAGGTGGGAGACATACAGATTTGCAAGATACATACAAATCTGAATGTAGCAGACCCATTGACTAAGCCTCTTCCACGAGAAAAACATGATCAACACCAAGGCTCCATGGGTGTTAGAATCATTACTGTGTAGTCTAGATTATTGACTCTAGTGCAAGTGGGAGACTGAAGGAAATATGCCCCAGAGGCAATAATAAAGTTATTATTTATTTCTTTATATCATGATAAATGTTTATTATTCATACTAGAATTGTATTAACCGGAAATGTAATACTTGTGTGAATACATAGACAAATAAAGTGTCACTAGTATGCCTCTACTTGACTAGCTCGTTAATCGAAGATGGTTATGTTTCCTAACCATAGACATGAGTTGTCATTTTATTAACGGGATCACATCATTAGGAGAATGATGTGATTGACATGACCCATTCCATTAGCTTAGCACCCAATCGTTTAGTATGTTGCTATTGCTTTCTTCATGACTTATACATGTTCCTATGACTATGAGATTATGCAACTCCCGTTTACCGGAGGAACACTTTGTGTGCTACCAAACGTCACAATGTAACTGGGTGATTATAAAGGTGCTCTATAGGTGTCTCTAAAGGTACATGTTGGGTTGGTATATTTCGAGATTAGGATTTGTCGCTCCGATTGTCGGAGAGGTATCTCTGGGCCCTCTCGGCAATGCACATCACTTAAGCCTTGCAAGCAATGCAACTAATAAGTTAGTTGCAAGATGATGTATTACGGAGCGAGTAAAGAGACTTGCCGGTAACGAGATTGAACTAGGTATTGAGATACCGACGATCGAATCTCGGGCAAGTAACATACCGATGACAAAGGGAACAACGTATGTTGTTATGCGGTCTGACCGATAAAGATCTTCATAGAATATGTAGGAGCCAATATGAGCATCCAGGTTCCGCTATTGGTTATTGACCGGAGACGTGTCTCGGTCATGTCTACATTGTTCTCGAACCCGTAGGGTCCGCACGCTTAGCGTTACGATGACAGTTTCATTATGAGTTTATATATTTTGATGTACCGAAGGTTGTTCGGAGTCTCGGATGTGATCACGGACTTGACGAGGAGTCTCGAAATGGTCGAGACATAAAGATCGATATATTGGACGACTATATTTAGACACCGGAAACGTTCCGGGTGAGATTGGGACAATACCGGATCATCGGGAGGTTATCGGAACCCCCCAGGAGGTATATGGGACTTATTGGGCCTTAGTGGAAAGGAGGGGAAAGGAGCAAGGGAGGGGGCGCCCCCCCAAAGCCCAATCCGAATTGGGAGGGGGGTCGGGCCCCCCTTTCCTTCCTCCCTCCTTCCTCTTCCTTCCCTCTCCTACTCCTAATAGGAAAAGGGGGAGTCCTACTCCCGATGGGAGTTGGACTCCCCCCTTGGGCGCGCCACCCTCCTTGGCCGGCCCCCTCCTCCACTCCTTTATATACGGGGGCAGGGGCACCCCAGAGACACAACAATTGATCATTGATCTCTTAGCCATGTGCGGTGCCCCCCTCCACCATAATCCTCGATAATATTGTAGCGGTGCTTAGGCGAAGCCCTGCGACGGTAGAACATCAAGATCGTCACCACGCCGTCGTGCTGACGGAACTCATCCCCGACACTTTGCTGGATCGGAGTCCGGGGATCGTCATCGAGCTGAACGTGTGCAAAAACTCGGAGGTGTCGTAGTTTCGGTGCTTGATCGGTCGGGCTGTGAAGACGTACGACTACATCAACCGCGTCGTTATAACGCTTCCGCTTCTGGTCTACGAGGGTACGTAGACAACACTCTCCTCTCTCGTTGCTGTGCATCACCATGATCTTGCGTGTGCGTAGGAATTTTTTTGAAATTACTACGTTCCCCAATAGTAGGCGTCACAGAAACCGATTTCTGTGATGAACTGCTTTCAATAGAGGAGCAGGTATAGTTACCTCATCAAGTTCCACTTTCCTCCCACTCACTTCTTTCGAGAGAAACTCCTTCTCTAGAAAGGATCCATTCTTAGCAACGAATGTCTTGCCTTCGGATCTGTGATAGAAGGTGTACCCAACAGTCTCCTTTGGGTATCCTATGAAGACACATTTCTCTGATTTGGGTTCGAGCTTATCACGTTGAAGCTTTTTCACATAAGCATCGTAGCCCCAAACTTTCAGAAACGACAACTTTGGTTTCTTGCCAAACCACAGTTCATAAGGCGTCGTCTCAACGGATTTCGATGGTGCCCTATTTAATGTGAATGTGGCCGTATCTAAAGCATAACCCCAAAATGATAGCGGTAAATCTGTAAGAGACATCATAGATCGCACCATATCTTGTAAAGTATGATTATGACGTTCAGACACACCATTACGTTGTGGTGTTCCGGGTGGCGTGAGTTGCAAAACTATTCCGCATTGTTTCAAATGTAGGCCAAACTCGTAACTCAAATATTCTCCTCCACGATCAGATCGTAGAAACTTTATTTTCTTGTTACGATGATTTTCAACTTCACTCTGAAATTCTTTGAACTTTTCAAATGTTTCAGACTTATGCTTCATTAAGTAGATATACCCATATCTGCTTAAATCATCTGTGAAGGTGAGAAAATAACGATATCCGCCACGAGCCTCAACATTCATTGGACCACATACATCTGTATGTATGATTTCCAATAAATCTGTTGCTCTCTCCATAGTTCCGGAGAACGGCGTTTTAGTCATCTTGCCCACGAGGCATGGTTCGCAAGTACCAAGTGATTCATAATCAAGTGGTTCCAAAAGTCCATCAGTATGGAGTTTCTTCATGCGCTTTACACTGATATGACCTAAAGATAGTGCCACAAATAAGTTGCACTATCATTATCAACTCTGCATCTTTTGGCTTCAACAAAGCTCTTGTAGCTTGGTGGCAGTGATTGAAGAACTCCGTCAATGACACTATCAATAGGAAGATTAACTCCCAGTTGAGTCAAGTGATTATGATACCCAGACATTTTGAGTATATGTTCACTGACTGAACTATTCTCCTCCATCTTGCAGCTATAGAACTTATTGGAGACTTCATATCTCTCAATCCAGGCATTTGCTTGAAATATTAACTTCAACTCCTGGAACATCTCATATGCTCCATGACGTTCAAAACGTCGTTGAAGTCCCGGTTCTAAGCCGTAAAGCATGGCACACTGAACTATCGAGTAGTCATCAGCTTTACTCTGCCAAACGTTCTTAACGTTGTCAGTAGCATCTGCAGCAGGCCTGGCACCCATCGGTGCATCCAGGACGTAATTCTTCTGAGCAGCAATGAGGATAATCCTCAAGTTACGGACCCAGTCCGTGTAATTGCTACCATCATCTTTCAACTTTGCTTTCTCAAGGAATGCATTAAACTTCAACGGAACAACAGCACGGGCCATCTATCTACAATCAAACATAGACAAGCAAGATACTATCAGGTACTAAGTTCATGATAAATTTAAGTTCAATTAATCATATTACTTAAGAACTCCCACTTAGAAAGACATCCCTCTAATCTTCTAAGTGATCACGTGATCCAAATCAACTAAACCATAACTGATCATCACGTGAAATGGAGTAGTTTTCAATGGTGAACATCACTATGTTGATCATATCTACTATATGATTCACGCTCGACCTTTCGGTCTTAGTGTTCCGAGGCCATATCTGCATATGCTAGGCTCGTCAAGTTTAACCTGAGTATTTTGCGTGTGCAAAACTGGCTTGCACCCGTTGTAGATGGACGTAGAGCTTATCACACCCGATCATCACGTGGTGTCTGGGCACGACGAACTTTGGCAACGGTGCATACTCAGGGAGAACACTTTTTATCTTGAAATTTAGTGAGAGATCATCTTATAATGCTACAGTCAATCAAAGCAAGATAAGATGCATAAAAGATAAACATCACATGCAATCAATATAAGTGATATGATATGGCCATCATCTTGTGCTTGTGATCTCCATCTCCGAAGCACCGTCATGATCACCATCGTCACCGGCGCGACACCTTGATCTCCATCGTAGCATCATTGTCGTCTCACCAATATTATGCTTCTACGACTATCGCTACCTCTTAGTGATAAAGTAAAGCATTACAGGGCGATTGCATTGCATACAATAAAGAGACAACCATATGGCTCCTGCCAGTTGCCGATAACTCGGTTACAAAACATGATCATCTCATACAATAAAATTTAGCATCATGTCTTGACCATATCACATCACAACATGCCCTGCAAAAACAAGTTAGACGTCCTCTACTTTGTTGTTGCAAGTTTTACGTGGCTGCTACGGGCTTAGCAAGAACCGTTCTTACCTACGCATCAAAACCACAACGATAGTTTGTCAAGTTGTTGCTGTTTTAACCTTCGCAAGGACCGGGCGTAGCCACACTTGGTTCAACTAAAGTTGGAGAAACTGACACCCGCCAGCCACTTGTGTGCAAAGCACGTCGGTACACCAGTCTCGCGTAAGCGTACGCGTAATGTCGGTCCGGGCCGCTTCATCCAACAATACCGCCGAACCAAAGTATGACATGCTGGTAAGCAGTATGACTTATATCGCCCACAACTCACTTGTGTTTACTCGTGCATATGACATCTACGCATAAAACCAGTCTCGGATGCCACTGTTGGGGAACGTAGTAATTTCAAAAAATTTCCTACGCACAGACAAGATCATGGTGATGCATAGAAACGAGAGGGGAGAGTGTTGTCCACGTACCCTCATAGACCGAAAGCGGAAGCGTTAGCACAACGCGGTTGATGTAGTCGTACGTCTTCACGATCCGGCCGATCAAGTACCGAACGCACGACACCTCCGAGTTCAGCACACGTTCAGCCCGATGACGTCCCTCGAACTCCGATCCAGCCGAGTGTCGAGGGAGAGTTTCGTCATCACGACGGCGTGGTGACGATGTTGATGTTCTACCGACGTTGGGCATCGCCTGAGCACCGCTACAGTATTATCGAGGTGGACTATGGTGGAGGGGGCACCGCACACGGCTAAAAGATCAACTTGATCAATTGTTGTGTCTATGGGGTGCCCCCTGCCCCCGTATATAAAGGAGCAAGGGGGGTGCGGCCGGCCAGGGAGAGGGCGCGCCAGGAGGAGTCCTACTCCCACTGGGAGTAGGACTCCCCCCTTTCCTAGTTGGAATAGGATTCGGGAGAAGGAAAGAGAGAGAGGGGGAGAAGGAAAGAGGGGGCCGGCCCCCCTTGCCCTAAACCAATTTGGTTTGGGCCTTGGGGGGCGCACCCCACACTCCCCTTGCTGCCCTCTATTTCCACTAAGGCCCATGTAGGCCCATTAAGCCCCCGGGGGTTCCGGTAACCTCCCGATACTCCGGTAAAATCCTGATTTCTCCCGGAACACTTCCGACATCCAAACATAGGCTTCCAATATATCAATCTTTATGTCTCGACCATTTCGAGACTCCTCGTCATGTCCTTGATCACATCCGGGACTCCGAACAACCTTCGGTACATCAAAACATATAAACTCATAATATAACTGTCATCGTAACGTTAAGCGTGCGGACCCTACGGGTTCGAGAACTATGTAGACATGACCGAGACACGTCTCCGGTCAATAACCAATAGCGGAACCTGGATGCTCATATTGGCTCCTACATATTCTACGAAGATCTTTATTGGTCAAACCGCATAACAACATATGTTGTTCCCTTTGTCATCGGTATGTTACTTGCCCGAGATTCAGTCGTCGGTATCTCAATACCTACTTCAATCTCGTTACCGGCAAGTCTCTTTACTCGTTTCGTAATACATCATCCTGCAACTAACTCATTAGTTGCAATGCTTGCAAGGCTTAAGTGATGTGCATTACCAAGAGGGCCCAGAGATACCTCTCCGACAATCGGAGTGACAAATCCTAATCTCGAAATACGCCAACCCAACAAGTACCTTTGGAGACACCTGTAGAGCACCTTTATAATCACCCAGTTACGTTGTGACGTTTGGTAGCACACAAAGTGTTCCTCCGGTAAACGGGAGTTGCATAATCTCATAGTCATAGGAACACGTATAAGTCATGAAGAAAGCAATAGAAGAATACTAAACGATCGTGTGCTAAGCTAACAGAATGGGTCATGTCAATCACATTATTCTCCTAATGATGTGACCCCGTTAATCAAATGACAACTCATGTCTATGGTTAGGAAACATAACCATCTTTGATCAACGAGCTAGTCAAGTAGAGGCATACTAGTGACAACCTGTTTGTCTATGTATTCACACATGTATTATGTTTCCGATTAATACAATTCTAGCATGAATAATAAACATTTATCATGATATAAGCAAATAAATAATAACTTTATTATTGCCTCTAGGGCATATTTCCTTCACCCCCTCCTTGTCCAATTCGGACTAGAGGGAGAGGGGGCGCGCGGCCTGCCCTGGCCGCCCTCCTCTTCTCCACTAAGGCCCAATAGGCCCATTACACTCCCCGGGGGGTTCCGATAACCCCCCGATACTCCAATATTTGTCCGAACTTGCCCGGAACCTTTCCTAAGTCCAAACATAGTCATACAATATATCGATCTTTATGTTTCGACCATTTCGAGACTCCTCGTCATGTCCGTGATCATATCCTGGACTCCGAACTACCATCGGCACATCAAAACACATAAACTCATAATACCGATCGTCACCGAATGCTAAGCATGCAGACCCTACGGGTTCGAGAACTATGTAGACATGACCAAGACTTGTCTCCGGTCAGTAACCAATAGCGGAACCTGGATGCTCATATTGGCTCCTACATATTCTACGAAGATCTTTATCGGTCAAACCGCATAACAACGTACGTTGTTCCCTTTGTCATCGGTATGTTACTTGCCCGAGATTCGATTGTCGGTATCTCAATACCTAGTTCAATCTCGTTACCGACAAGTCTCTTTACTCGTTCCGTAATACTACATCCCATAACTAACTCATTAGCTAAATTTCTTGCAAGGCTTATTGTGATGTGCATTACCGAGAGGGCCTAAAGATACCTCTCCGACAATCGGAGTGAAAAATCCTAATCTCGATCTATGCCAACTCAACAAGTACCTTCGGAGACACCTGTAGAGCACCTTTATAATCACCCAGTTATGTTTTGACGTTTGGTAGCACACAAAGTGTTCCTCCGGTACTCGGGAGTTGCATAATCTCATAGTCATAGCAACATGTATAAGTCATGAAGAAAGCAATTGCAATAAACTAAACGACAAATGCTATGCTAAAGGAATGGGTCAAGTCAATCACATCATTCTCTAATGATGTGATCCCGTTAATCAAATGACAACTCATGTCTATGGCTAGGAAACTTAACCATCTTTGATTCAACGAGCTAGTCAGGTAGAGGCATACTAGTGACACTTTGTTTGTCTATGTATTCACACATGTACTAAGTTTCCGGTTAATACAATTCTAGCATGAATAATACACATTTATCATGATATAAGTAAATATAAATAAAAACTTTATTATTGCCTCTAGGGCATATTTCCTTCAGGATATCCATCGGGTTTGGACATCGTCACAATTTTTCACCAGTGGATTTTTTCATGGGCGGGTAAAGACTGTCTTCATGGATATGTATATGGATTTTATATTGTTCAACCCGATCCAAACCCGACCCAGTGCCATCCTTAGTGTGTTGTATGGCATGGTAGAGGACTTCCATCACATCTTATTCTCGTGCATTCTGGCGCAATTCATGTGGGGTAGAGACATTGTTGGCTGCTTTTGGGCACCGCCTTTGTTTGTGGACTTTCGTAGCCTTAGTAGTATGCTATCAGGGACGACTCAGTGGGTTACTTGGGTTGGCTTTACTGCTATTGCTTGGGCGATGTGGCGTATTGAAAATGAAACCCTTATTGAGGGTATATTCATCGATCATCCTATTGACTGCCTATATAAAATGACAATTTTTCTGCAGCTCTCATGGTCACTCAACCAGAACCAGGATTTGTCGACCCTTGATGCACTCATTCGGCGTATACGTGACACGCTTCGACACCCGGGGTAGAGCGCCCTTGGGGTGCAGTCTGAGGGGCGTCGTTGTTGCCGATGGGTATCCACCATGTGTGTGTGCACGCGCCCATGTGTGAGTGCTTCAGCTCTTAAGAACACATGGTTGTGTTTGTATCATGGTGTGTGGATTGTGTTTTTTTGCTCTTGAGCCTAACTTGTGCCTCTTCTTTTAAACCCTTACCCTATAAACCAGCATCATCTCAAGAAGGTCCCTCATTTCTATATCTACATGGGAATATCATTAGTCCATCTCGTCCGTACGAAACATGGCTCTCAACATGATGTCCAACCAGGTCATGCTAAAAGTCTAGTGATAGGCACCAATCGACCGACGCTAGCCTCGACCGGTCTCATCCCGCACCATACAATGCAACATCTCCCACACGTAAGGTCTTCCCCCCTCACTTTGTCCCCACACATCGTTTCACCCCACCCCACTCCTCCCATCCAAAAAAATATCATAACAACATGCACGGGAGGGAGGTGATAGCGAGTGCCGTTGATCCCTGCCTGGGACATGCGCATGCACGACCGACCTCGAAGCATCGCCGCACCACCGGCTCATTGCCTCTTGCCACCATTCATCATTGCACCCAGCATCACGCAACACCCGCAATGTCGCACTTGTAGAATGACCGAAGCCCGTTCCAGCATACATCGCCACTGATTCCAGCAAGCGAAGTCACTGGTTCTAGCATTCGGTGCGGTCTCCCAACAAATGATGTCATTGATTCCAGAATTGACATCGTCGCTCCCAACAATCAAAGTCAACAGTTCCAACAAATGGCATCCCATCGCAACATTCAGTGCCGCCATCCCAACAGTTGATGTTGTCGGTTCCAGCAATGGATTTTGTTGGTTCTAGCAATGGACGTTGCTAATCGCAACTTCGGCGGCCGCCGGTCATAGCAAAAGTTGTTGGTGGTTGCAGCAAAAATCCCTTGCAACACCCAACCACATTGGTTGCAGCTCCTCCAGGCGTCGGGCGCAACTCCGTGGTGCACCGGCCGCAGCATTGCAGTGCATGCTGGCCCGCAGCACCCGCCCATTGCCTGTAGCGTCTCCTCATGTATCACCGACAGAGGATTGCAACTCGTGGTGAGAGATTGGATGGGGAGGGCGGCGTGCTTTGTGAGGGGAAAGGCATGCGCCAACACGCACAAGGAGGGCTATGAGGAGTAGCTGGTTGTGGCACACGGTGGGGGGTCTATCGGGAAAAAAGCGGGTGGGGACATGGATTTGCATGATGGTGAGAAAGAAAAGAGACGACGAGAACGAGCGGACTCGAAAGATAGATGTCACAGCCCTAGAGTTGATTGCAATTAATTTCATAAGTATTCATGTCATCATGTTCAAATTTAATAAACTTGAAATGGGGATGTTGAAACCCTAGCACCAAATGAATTCAACTAGGTTCAAACTTAAAACTTTTCAATGAACCCAAAATGCCCTTCATAAAAGTTCACCATCTTTGGTCCTGGCTAAACCCTCTGCCAAAAATGGTTTCATATTTTTGGGGGCTATTCTGGATTTTTGAATTAAATCATTATGTATTTGAATTTGGGCATTTAATTGCTATAATTATTTTAAGTGATCAAATAATTGTGAAATTAAATGAGGGCTGTTGGAAACAAATTCACAAGTGCCCACAATTAATTTCAGCATTTTAATAAATGGTTTAGTATTTTCACTAAATCAAAACTTACTGCAGAAAATAGAAAACAGAATTAAACGAGAGAGAGAGAGAGAAGTGCTTACCTGTAGCCCACCTGGCACAGCCACCTGGCCGGCCCAGCTGGCGGCCCAGCCCACCACCGCCTCCTCCCCTGTCGCCTTCCTCCTCTGCCAGGAGGATAGGCGCGTGCCCGACGCGCGCGCACCGCCGTGCAGCCACCTCCTGCCTGCTTACTCGCTGCTAGAGACAGCCCCGAGCATCACGCACTCCCCCTCGACCGCCCCGTACCCCTCTCACTCCCCTGTGCCCATTCCCCTCCTCTCCCTCGCTCTTTCGCGTGACGCCCGAGGACCCCCGTCGCCGCCGTTCGCCTTTGCCGCGGCCACCAGCATCCCCATGCCAAGCCAGCTAGCCCACGAGCTCCGCCCATGCTTCATCGTCACCATCGCCGTTTCCGTCTCCGGCCACCGAAGCTCATCGCCGTCGATTCGGGAGCTACCGGACGTCCCCGACCCCGCCCTCGCGCTCGTTGTACTCGCTGTGAGCACCTGCATCTAACCCCCCTAACCCCGCTGCTTCTTGCTCGCCGTAGCCGCCGCCCCTTGCTGCCGCAGCACGCCGCCTGCCGAGCTCGCCGTCAACGCAGCTCCGATGACTATTTGCTCACCCTGGCGACTCCAACACGCTTGTAGCACCCCGTAGAGCAGCCCCAGCGCGTCAGGTGGCTCGCTTGCGAGCTGCAACACCGAACCTGCAACTCACCCGAGCTCCGGCCGCCGCCCGGCTCGTCGCCGCCGCGGTTACGCGCTGCCCCAGCTCCTTCCGTCTGCACCACTAGATGCGCGCGAGTCCAAGGAGCACGTAGATGCCCTCCGCCGCGAGTTTGGTCACCCGTGGGCGAAACCCGAGCCGTTCCGCCATGTCTGGCCGCGCCGGCGTCGAGTCGCCGGCGGGTTTGACTCGTTTGACCGCGGTTGACCACTGGTTTGACCTTCCCTGACATGTGGGCCCAAGCCCCTAATTAGTTAACTCGAGATTAGTTAGAGCTAACTAATTTAGTTAACTAAACTAGACACCGACATGTGGGCTCCGCCCTGCTAACAGCCTGGTTATGGTTAGTTTAGCACTAACTAACTCAGTTAGTTGGCTGAGTCACTGACCAGTGGGTCCCACTGGTCAGGTTTGACCTAGAGGCACCCAGTTGACTAGCTGACGTCACCCTGACGTCATGCTGACGCAATAATTATTTACTGGAATTATTTTTTATACAGGAAATTCCAGAAAATAGTTAAAACTTCTAAAAATCATAGAAATTCAACCGTAACCCCAAATGACATAATTTATATATGAAAAATTATCAGAAAAATTCAAGGAATCCATCTGTACCATTTTCATGCATGTTTGAACAATGTTTGTCCTCTGTTTTGGACAAAACAAATAAAGGGCATTTAAATAATCATATATGGGGTTGGAATTTGAATCTTGTACTCAAACCAACTTCATTTAAATCATAGCTAGATGCATTAGCTCAAATCACAGCATATTGCCATGTCATGATCATGCATCATATTGTTGCATTGCATTGATTGTGTCCTTCTCTGTTTGCCGGTAACCGTCCCCTCTCAGTCGACGATGTTTCCGACGATGTGATCGATGACACCGATGAAGAGCTATATTATCTTCAGAAGTGCCAGGCAAGCAAAACCCCCTTGTTCATTCCGATACAATCCCACTCTCTCGCTCCTGCTCTCTTTACTGCATTAGGACAACAGTGATTCAACTGTTATATGCTACGGTAGTTGAACCCTTTCCTCTGCATGACCTGTCATTGCCACAGTAAATAGATGAAACCCACTAGCATGAGTAGGAGTTGTTTGAGCCCTGATGTGCCTACTCATTCATGCTTGTTTGTCATGCCTGCTACTGCTTAGAGTTGAGTTTGGTCTGATTCATCGGGAATGAATTGGAACGTGGTGAACATGTCCTACCGTTGAGAGCTAAGTGTGTGAACACGATTTGGTAAAGGTAGCGGTGAGAGGCCATGTAGGAGTACATGGCGGGTTGTCTCATTGCAGCCGTCCTTAGGAACTGAGTTCTGTGTTTGTGATCCATGAACAGTTACTACCACACATTGGGCTCCGGGCGCTCCAAGCTCTCTCGACTTATTAATCAGCCTGATCTCTGTCCAGGAGTTGCAACTAGTTTCTGGTGTTTGTAGGTAGTGTTAGTGGTCTACCAAGTGGCACCCGGTACAGGTGGGCTTGGGACAGACTAGGCACCGTGGCACGGTGTACCAAGTGGCACCCGGATGGTGGGCTTGGGAACCCTGCACACATCGTTTGGGGCCGTGAGCGACACCCCGGCCGGATCTCCTTGCGGATAGAACCCGAATAGGCGATAAACCTGGACGAGAGACTTGTTGGTTAGTCAGGTCATGGCCGACTCCCTCGCCCGGCTTCCGCTTGAAGGTTGCCGAGGTACATGACGTGTACAGGGTGATAAGTGGCGAGAGCATGTGTGAAGAAGTACACCCCTGCAGGGTTATCATTATCTATTCGAATAGCCGGATTCCTCGGATATGGAAACTTGGACCCCTTGCATAGTTCATAGACAAGTGAAAGTGGATACTCTAAAACTCGCAAGATAAGCGTGAGTGCTATGGATGGCGTTCTCGCAGGGAGACGGGAGCGGATCCATAGTGGTGTATTGGTATGGTGAATTTGTGGACTCGTGTGCGCCACCTCAAAAGAGTTACTTGCAGTCGTAGTTCAGGTTAGCCACTGAGTCAAAGCTGGCTTGCTGCAGTTAAACTCCACCCCCCCCCCCCTTGTTGATAGCGATGCATATGTATCTAGTTCTGATGTAAGTCTTGCTGAGTACCTTTGTACTCACGTTTGCTTAATTTATGTTTTGCAGAGAGAGACTTCAGTCTCGCTAGTAGTTCCGCGTGGACTTCGACGTTAGCTTCATACCTCAGCTACGATCTTGTGCCCTCGTCAGGATCTGGTAGATAGTCAGGCTTCTCAGCCTTTTTCATTTGTAGATGTCTGTACTCAGACATGTTAAGCTTCCGCATGTGCTTTGACTTGTATGCTCTGAATGTGGGGTCATGAGACCCATGCTTGTAATATCTCGCTCCTCGGAGCCTATTGAATAAATACTTGAGTCGTAGAGTCTTGTTGTGATGCCATGTTGTATGTACTCATATCGGGCATATTGTGTGTATGATTGAAATGCTTGGTATGAGTGGGATCCGACAATCTAGTTGTTTATCCTTGGCAGCCTATCATATGGGGAAATGTAGTCTAGTGCTTTCTGAGCGATAGTAGTCCGCTACAGCCCGGTTCACCGGAGTCCTGCTAGCCCAGCACTACTGCTCAGGACACTTGACTGGCCGGCATGTGTTTCACTTCGTTCCTGTGTCTGTCCCTTCGGGGAAATGTCACGCGGTGACATCTCCCCGTCCTGCCTAGCCTGCTACAGCCTGGGTTACCGGAGTTCCGTTAGCCCAGTGCTACAGCTCGGATTCACACGCTGTTGACCGACATGCTCGAGGTTGATTCATGTATGTCTGTCCCCATGGGTTAGTGCCGCTTTGGGTTCATGACTAGCCATGTCGGCCCGGGTTCTTTGTCATATGGATGTTAGCGACACTATCATATACGTGAGCCAAAAGGCGCAAACGGTTCCGGGCCAGGTAAGGTGGCACCCGTGGGAATACCGTGCGTGAGGACGCAAAGTGATATGATGTGTTACATGCTAGATCGGTGTGACTTAGGATCGGGGTCCTGACAATAGAGAAGAACATTAGGGAACGTCCTGCCACGAGCGGGCCCCATAGCTACGTGGCGCAAAGCTCAAGAGACAAAGGATGCACACATGGAGGTGACCGACGACGGTCTCTGCAGGTCGGCCAATTTTAAACAGTTTCCCTTGATAAATGTGACTTTTTGCCAGTTACTACTAAACAATACTTAATATGACAATAGAACAGAGTCAAAGAGAGCAGCGATTCGGTGCCCAGACTCATTTGCACCTGTGATGAAGAAAAAAAATTCAAAACAAATACTTGAAAAAACAAAAAGAAATCTAATTGTTTCTATGGTAGATAATTTGATGCGTGAGGTGCACTCCAAGTTCTAGATCATTTGGACATCTAAGTAACTCTCGGCAAAAACACAAATTTAGGATATGTAAAACGTTTACTGTTCATGTACTGTTTTAACCTAAATTTGTCTTTTTTCTGAGAGCTACTCATATGTCAAAATGATCTGGAATTCAGAGCAAAAATTGGATTTTTTTTTTCTTTTGTATTTTGTGTGATTTTTTTTAACCGTGTGGAGCTAAGCCTGGGTTTAGAAATGATACTCCTATTCGAGATTCTAAGCTAAACTTGATACATGGCGTAAAGCTGAAGAGACAAAGGATGCACACATTCCCATGATAAATGTGACTTTTGCTGCCAATTACTACTACTAAACAATACTGAATATGACAATAGAACAGAGTCAAACCTAAACTTGCTAAAGAAAAATACAGTCAGTAGACAGACTCGAGTCACAACCTGGTGAGGACTACCCCTATCTGGACACTCTTGACCTCTTCCCTCTCCATGGACTCGGTGACCAGCTGCGTGTACTTGTGGAAGAGCGCGTCGACGATGTCCGGGCCGAAGTGGTGGCTGAGCATGGACTCCTGGATGGCCCTGATCGCCATGGACACCGTCCTGCCGTCCTCCTTGGCGTCGCCGCTGCTGCTCAGGTTGATCTCGTACGTCTGCACGTAGTCGAGGCTGAAGGACCCCTCCAGCCGCACCTCCACCTCCATCTCCTGCAGCGACGGCGCGTAGAACGGCACGTTGTACGCGTCCACCTTGTCCTGCTCCACCAGCCCCTGCGCCACGAGCGCCGCGAAGGACTCCGAGAGGAGCTCCCACAGGAAGGTCGTCCTCCTGTCCACGCACTCGTCGCTCTGCCTGCCCAGCATGGCCAGCACCATCCGGCCGCCGGGGAAGACCTCGGCGGCGCGCGACTTGAGGAACAGGCTGAAGTCCCTCTGGAACTGCCTCCGGTAGGCCACGGACACGGCGGGCGGGCTCGTGCTCGATATGTACATCTTGCCCTTGTTGATCGGCGCCTTGGCCTCGTCGAAGAGGCCCGGCGGGACCTGGGAGAGCCAGTGCAGGCTGGAGCAGGAGCAGATGAAGTGCACGCTGGTCCTCGGGAACAGCCTCCCGTAGAAGGACCCGGGCACGCCGGACAGGAACACCATCGGCCGGCCCCACTCGTCGGACTTGGCGGCGGACTTGAGCCTGTGGGTGAACTCCGGCAGGCTGAAGAAGATGGTGTTGAAGTCGTTGGTCGGGAGGTCGTTGAGGAGCACCGAGAACTCGGGCGGCGGCTGCGACGACCGGCAGCAGACCTTGCCGACGCCCCCGATGATGTCCTCCACCAGGCAGAGCGCGTTGGGGCCCGAGGAGCAGCCGAGGTCGGCCACCGTGAACCTCTCCGGCATCTGGGAGATGTACACGTCCGTCGCCGAGTTGACGATGAGGCTCTTGAGGGTGTCCATACCCCTCTTCTGGAGCGAGGAGTTCTGCGCGTAGCTGCTCTCGTCGAGGCCTTCTTTCATGTGGAGGATGGTCTCCACGTCCATGAACGGGAGCTTGTCGGAGCAGTGGAGCAAAGAGGAAGCCATTGCCGGCTACTGTGTGGTAGTGGACAAGCTCGATCTCAAGTCTCGAGAATTGGTTGCCTTCTTTCCTGCGGTCATGTAATATACACGGTCAGAACTCTGGTTAATTGTGTAGTACATCCTCATTTTGCACAAATTATTACCCTGCCCCTGCCCACGGTGTAGGTGTAAACAAACAAATATTCTCGAGGCATCTGTTTAGGCCGCTTTGCCCAAAGAGAGCGTGATATGTCTAACTGAGATATCCTTTTTGGCTGGGTTTGGTGTGACTGATTGAGAAGCCAGGTTCAGATAAAAGTACAATACTGTCAAGCTTTGAGTACATGAGTCTGCGATTCGCTGTTATCATATCATGCATGGCCCTAGATTTGACCATCATCAGGTGAAACCAAGTGAAAGTGTGGCGACAGAGAGAAAAGGTGCTGCAAGCAGCAAAACAAGAGTACTGGTGAAAACCTTTTCCTTTTGGAATATATAAAAAGAAAAAATGGGAGAAATAAATTTGTGCGCCATGTTCCCTCGCCAACAAGTGGCCGAAAACCTGAGTCAACCGACACCTTTGGTGCTCAACTGGTACCCTGTCTACCATGACTGACTCCTATGCAGGCATGGTCGCAACTCAGAGACATATCCATGCTTTTTCTAAGCAAGATTTTGTTCTTGCTATTAGGAAAGGACGACATTCCCATGCCTGAATGGACAAATGGAAATGGGTAGTTCCTGAAAGCATGCCCACTTTGCTAACAGGCATTTCCATGTGCAAAAAGCCTCTCTTTTCAGCTCTTCGTTTCAGAAATGGAAGGTTCTTGATTGAACACATGCGGGAGAAGTGGATAAACACTAAGTAACTGAACGAATGCGGAGCGGAAAGCCATCCTCTAGTCTAGCTGTCTGGCATCACCACCCATGGGTGCAGACAATGCTATTTGCACGCACACCACCCATTTCAGAGCCAAACCATGCAAGCAGATTGTGATGAACTTACCTTTGGGTTTCAGACAGACAGTATCCTCTGGCCTCCTCTCCGAGCTGCTCTGCTTTGCTTGGTTAGCAGGTTGGGTGGCTTGGCATCTGCAGTGCCCGCGGCTCGGGGAATTTATAGGCAGGCAGATGGAATCAGAATAGTTGAGTTGCGAGAGGCTGCCCCCACTTGCGCACAACTGTAGTCGTAAAAATGACCACCACCACCACCATGTCCATGCTCGGCTCCACACCGTTGGCTAGCGTATGGAGAAAAATATCAGCAGCATGTCTCGCTTTGCTACTAGTCTATGATATTGGTGGCGTTATTCTTATACATGCATGGAGCCATGGATTAGATACGATACGCCACACACAGCTGGTTCTCACTTCTCACGATGCACCCATTCATTCACGCGCCCATCCGTATCATTCGTGCCTGTGGACTCCGGGACTCTGTGTGTGTATAAACAAAATGAAAGATTCACAAATCTTGCGGTTAGTTTATGGGAGGAATCTCCAAAAGTCCGGCTCTGGAGAAGACGGGAGATATTCGAGGCCCATGAGTTGGTAGCGTATGGTCGCGGGACAGGTAGGCGGTGCCGGTGGAAAATTAAGCGGCGGCGAGATGCGGGATGGACCGAGCGACGGCCGCTTTTCCATGGTCTTTTCCGTGCAGTTGGTGGCGGGGGAGGGAGGGGTCGTCCGCCCTACCTCTCCGGCCGCCCGGCGTTTTTCTTCCATTGCCTTCCCTTTCCTCGGGCTGGTGTTGGCTGGTCAGTCGGTGGTGGGGTGGTCACTGCAGGTACGAGAGGAGCAGGGCATCCCGGAGGACGTGCCGACGTCTCGTCGGAACATTCCCTCCGCTAACTTGCCTGTCAAGA
Source organism: Triticum urartu (assembly GCF_003073215.2). NCBI lineage: Eukaryota > Viridiplantae > Streptophyta > Magnoliopsida > Poales > Poaceae > Triticum > Triticum urartu. The sequence continues at coordinate 471,705,811 of NC_053024.1, read as the reverse complement.
GTGGAATGTGGCCGTGAGAGCCTGAGGCCCAGGTGAGTTGCTTCCCAGGGCGAGAGTGTTCGGCACAGTCTCCCCTGGTCCTGGTGAATCTTCTCCCTCCGTTTCGCTGTTGCTCGTCTCGTCCCAAGCGTAAACCGCGGCCGGCGGGCGTCATGCATAATTGCGGTCGTTTTCATGCAGGGAAACGGTCCTGGGCTTTATTCGCGGGTGAAGCAAAAGTACTGACAGACGCACGGGAATAAACCTATAGCTATGCTTAGGCCCTTTATATTAATCACACAGTTCAGATCTAACGACCAACGTCGCGTCTGAATAAGTAAATTCGACGAACAAGCAAGCAGGAATCTCTTCTCTGTCTGCATGCACTCGGGAGACAAACAATGCGAAAATTATGTAACTAGGCTAAGCTTTTACAGTTGGAGCTTAGGCAAAGAGATTTATGCACGTACTGATTAAGACCAGACATGCTATATTGTAAGCACATAGCATCGCTTAGACGCATCTCTTTTTTTACATTTCAGGTAATGGAGAACAAAGAAAATGCGAATTTCTGGCCTAGCGAATGCCCTAGATGGACACGTCCATTGCTGCAATTGTCTAATGCCCTTTTCAGGCTTTGACAGAACATTTAAAATTCCAGATATGATCTGATCTATTCCACATTTTCTATCTCTGGATGCATTATTTAAGGTATCTGTGCACAACACTTTGTCCCTTCAGGACTGTGCCCGATCTCTCTAAGTTCTAGACCGCTGATTCACTAATGTAAATTGTCATGTTTGAGTGAGCCCAGTTTATCTGCTCCCACCCAGAAACAGTAAATTCAGAAGAAGAAATAGCTCCTGAAACAATTTTTTTAAAACCTGAAATTTTTCGGCATCGAAGATGCTAAAGTGCATTAGGTGCATGCAAAATTCCATGATGAGCGGACATTTGAGTGGCTCAGTAGATTTACTTAGCAGTAAATCTTCACAAAGATCTGCATGCCTGCCACGTGGTGAAGCCGTTGTAGTGTTAATTGGGAGGAGGGATTTCAGCATAGTTTCTTGTTCTGTCGGTACACTCGGGATACCCTGGTTTTTATTATGCTGACAACAAGATATTATAATCAGTTTCAATTCTCATATTTGTTAATCTAAATACTAGTGTTTCACAATATCAAATCTCATTTAAAAGATTGCATTCAATTCTCGCAACAACATACAAGGTATCATCTCTAATATATGATACATTCCATCACAAGATGGGCCAGTACAATTTTCCAAAATTTATCAGTGCAACTTTTATTAACAGTAGATATAACATCAAACCTACCTAATTGCATAGAAGCAAACCATAATACATACCGGCATCTTTAACGTTAAGCTAGAGAGAGATAGGGGCATTTGAACTTGATTTTTGTAAGTCACACACATATCACTATAGAATTTCGGGTTCCGACAAAACCCTTAAGGTTCGAACACCAGGGTGCGCGTGAAGATCTCACCCTCATTGATCACGCCCTCAAACACTTCGCGATCTCTAGGCTAAGCACACGAACTCACAACACACGAGACACAAGATTTATACTGGTTCGGGCCACCGTTGTGGTGTAATACCCTACTCCAGTGTGGTGGTGGTGGATTGCCTCTTGGGCTGAGGATGAACAGTACAAGGGGAAGAACAGCCTCCTGCGGAGAGGTGTTCTTGTGCTTAGTGGACTTGGGGGTGGTAGGCCTTTCTCTCCCCGATTCGATGAGAGCGGAAAGGGAGTCAACAACGGCCAATTTGAAAGGGAACAGCTAGTACAGCTTATCATGACAAAAGTAGTCTTCGCCTACCAAAGGCTCTGGTGGTCACTAGTAGAAAACAGGGCTTTGGTCACGAGGCAATATTCACATTAGTCCCGGTTCAGTCACGAACCGGGACTAATGTGAGCATTGGTCCCGGTTCGTGCGGCTAAGGCTTTAGTCCCGGTTCACCTGAGCCCTTTAGTCCCGGTTTGAGATATGAACCGAGACTAAAGGGTGCGATGCCCTTTAGTCCCGGTTTGTGTCCCAAACCGAGATTAAAGATTAGACCTTTAGTCCCGGTTTGAGACATGAACCGAGACTAAAGGGTGCGATGCCCTTTAGTCTCGGTTTGTGTCTCAAACCGGGACTAAATGTCCCATTTTCAAACTCTACCCCCCGATGGATCTCTTTTTTGTTTTGAAAAAATCAAAAAAATGATAAAAACTTCAAAAAATAAAATCCTTCGAGAGGTAGTTATATTACTACATCTACTAGTTAGGAAAATTTAAAAACTTAAATTTGGACATGTTTTGCAAAAAATGTAGGGAAAATATAAAACAGCTATAACTTTTGCATACGATGTCGGAAAAAAACGTATAATGTATCAAAATGTTCGGAACGAAAATCCGCATCCGATGGAGACAGCCTGGTGAGGCCGCTCCTTATGAACCGGGACTAAAGGCCATTTTTCTACTAGTGGGTGACGCCGTCTTGGGCTCCACGGTGACCTCTGTCTTGCCGTCCTGCTGGTCTTGGTCTCGTTGCATCGATATGGAAACATTTGCTTGATGCCTCGGTACTCCTTGCCTGCGCTTGCCTCCTTAGCACCAAAGAGGAAACAAGGACACGGTGCGCGCTGGCGCCTGCCTAGCCTTGGTCGTCATGACTCACGTCATTGAAACCTCGCGAGGTTTGCCTTGCCTTGATCTCTCCGCCCCTCGCGGGCCAGCCTGGTGAGGCCGCTCCTGAGGAGGTCTTGCGTCGTCCGCCTCGCGAGGCTTGGCCCCTCGCGAGGGTCTTGAGTCCTTGCTGGTGAAGAAGGGCCGTACAGGCCCGCTTGCAGAGCCACGCCATGGGCCGCAGGCAGGCAAGTCTGGGGGCTCCGTTCCTAGAACGCCGACAGTAGCCTCCGGACCCAAGGCGTGCTCGGGCTTAGCTTCGGGGTGAAGCCAAAGGGCAAGTGTGGAGCGCCGCGGGCCCCATAGGCCTGCGGCCTTGGTCGATGCGTGGCGGTTGATTGGACGTGGGCGTCTCCGCTTCCCCACACTGCCTCGACAACTGCCCGACTTGATGAGTCCCTGCTACATGCAAGGAAAAGCCATCATTACCTGTGATCTTGGGGGGTGCTGGTTGGCCTTCTCCTGCTATAAATGGGAAGGGGGCAGAGCCCCCGTCGCCCATCTCTTCCCATTCCGCTCGCTTCTCCCCCTTTGTTCCATCGCCGGTAGCGACACCAATGGTGCCGTCGAGGAAGTTTTTCGCCGCGGAAAAGGGGAAGGCCCCTCGCGAGGGGCCCGGCTCTCCGGTGCCCAAGCGTGGACGCGGCCGTCCCCGCAAGCACATCGCGACCCCCGCCGCGGCCCCCCGCAGCCGCGGCGGTGCCGCTTCGCGTGGCAGGGGTCGCTCCGGTCATGGTAGTCCTGTTGACGAAGGGAGACGTGCCGTGGTCGTGCAGCCAACCCGGCCGCGCTTCCACTCGGCGGAGGTGCTGCCGGAGTTCGTCGTCTGGTCGGAGAATTCGGCCGGCAACTGGCTTCAGCTCCCGCGCTTCTTCGCCGACGAGCTGCCGGCCTCAGGCCCAGGCGGGCTCTGGCTATAGGCGGACGGCTACTGCAGCAGGGCTTCCTGGGTCGCGGTTGAGGTCTTCGTCGTGGGCAAAATAGCCCTGGCCCGTGGCTGGCAGACGTTTGCCCGCGCGCGCGGTCTGGGCAGGCGGTGCACCCTCCATTTCAAGTACGACAGTGACGTGACCCTCTATGTGAGGGTGTTTGGGGAAGATGGTCGCCGCGTCGAGTGCTGCCCCGAGGTCAACGACGGCGAGGAGGTGCTCGGCCTTGGCGACGGTCCTGATGAGGACGAGGGTGAACCCGCCCTTGGGGCCGACCACGTCTCGTCCAGCTACTGTGGCTCTTCCTCCGGCGACAGCTCCAGCAGCGGTGGTTACGACCAGCCGCCGCACCCGCTTCGAAGGCGGCAGTGGGTCGTCTCGTCGCTGCGCCTCCATGAAGCACGAGGAGGGGTCTGGCTGAGCTCGGGACAGCGCCAAGAGCCCACCCTCGCGGATCGCTCCAGGGGCACACGCCGCTTTTGTTTTATTCTTCTTTTCCTTCCTGCATTGAAAGAGACAAGTATGGGGACCCGTGGGGGCGCGCAACAACTATGATTTCCAAATTGCTATGATGTGCTTACCACTCCCGCGTCGCGTTGCATCATTCATGTTTTATATAGGTACGTAAGAAAAACTTAGCTTGACACGCTTAGAGCGGTTTCCGCCTCGCGAGGCGCGTGTTTCTCCGTACCTGGTAAGGAGGAACTGCAAAAATTTGTCAGGAGATCCAAGCCCTGGTCACCGGCGCCGTTGGCCCTGGCCCAGCGCTTTGTATTGCGGTACCCGTGGGGCACGGATTGAGAGAGGTGCGCCAGCTTGCGATGACGACATAGAGGTAGCGATAGCCCCCGGGCGCCCGAGGGAATGTGCCCAAGATATCCAGCCCCCAGACCGCGAACGGCCATGAGAGTGGGATGGTCTGGAGGCCCTTAGCCGGCCGATGAATCTGCTTGGCGTGGAACTGGCAGGCCTCGCATGACCTCACCAACTCAGCCGCGTCGTTGAGCGTCGTGGGCTAGTAGAATCCACTGCGAAACACCTTGCCGACGAGGGTCCGTGATGATGAGTGGTGTCCGCAGTCCCCGCCATGTATGTCGGACAGCAGCTCTCTTCCTTATTCCCTGGAGATGCAACGCAAGGAAACGTCATTTGGCCGCTTCCTGTATAACTCACCGTCCCAGATGTAGTACGTCGTGGCTTGTCGAGCCACACGCTCCATGTCCTCCTCCTCTTTCGGCAGCGTCCCTTGCGTCGGGTATTCCTTGAATTCTCTGGTCCAGCACCCCTCCTGAGGTTCGAGTGCCAAGAGCAAGTGTGCTCCCGAAGTCGGGCCGCAGGCCGAGGCTCCTGAGGCAGGTGATTGAGGGAGCTCCTACCGAGGCAGCGCTGTTCTTGAGAGCGGCGGTGTTGCTGAAGGCCTGAAGAGCCGCTCCTCAAAGACGCCAGGCTCTTGGGGTAGCCTCTTGGATGCCCTCCTGGCGATGTCGTCGGCTTCCTTGTTGGTGCCACGGGGCACATGCTGCAACTCCAGACCCGAGAACTGCTTCTCCATCTTGCGCACCTCCGCAAGATACGCCTTCATGTGTTCGTCCTTCGGCTCATATACTTTGTTGGAGAAGTTGACAAGGAGCTGTGAGTCGCCCTTGATGGTGAGACGCCTCACCCCCAGGGTTTTCGCGGCCCTGAGGCTAGCTATGTGGCCCTCGTACTCTGCTATGTTGTTGGAAACCTTCTCGCCTTGCTGGAAGCAGAGCTGCACAGTGTAGTAGAGCTTGTCCTGGGTGGGTGAGATAAGCACCGCCCCAGCCCTCGCGCCCTGGCGTGAGAACGCGCCGTCGAAGCACATGACCCAGTTGTCTGGTGCTTCGCTCCCTGGAGATAGGGATTGGTCCTCGCCTGCTTCGAGCTCTGGGGCGTCGGTCCACTCTGCCACAAACTCTGCGAGCGCAGCCCCCTTGATGACCCTGGTCGTGCTGAACTCCAAATCAAACGCTTGTAGCTCGATGTTCCATTCAGCGACTCGCCCGGCAGCATTGGGGCTCCGGAGCACTCTCTCCAGCGGGTAAGCCGAGACAACCTTGATGGGATGACCCTAAAAGTAGCGGCGCAGCTTACGCGAGGCTACCCGGAGCGCGAGTAAGATCTTCTGAGGCATGGGGTATCGTGCCCTCGCGTCCCGCAGCACTGTGTTGACGAAGTATACCGGGTGCCCGACGAGGGCGGGCGAGCTGTCCGAGCCCTTGGCTCCCGCGGGTTGAGGTGCCTTTTTGGGGTCTTTGGCTTCAGGAGCTGGGCAGCCTGCCGAAGCTGCTGCTGCATCAGGGGCATCACCTTGGTGCCGTGCTGCCTCGCCGGGCTTGGGGGCTTCACTTCGCGGGCCCTTGGCCTAGCGCTCTTCTCTGAGGGCCACCAGCGCTATGCTGACGGAGTAGGGTGTGGCAGATAAGTAGAGCACCAAGGGCTCGAGGGGTCGAGGCGCCACCATCACTGGCGGGCTGGTCAGCTATCTCTTAAGATTTTGAAACGCTTGGTCAGCCTTCGGAGTCCACTCAAATGGGCCCTTCTTCTTCATCAGCTTGAAGAACGGTGAAAGATCGTGGATGTCGCCTAGAGGAGGGGTGAATAGGCGCTTTAAAATAATTACGTTTTAGGCTTGAACAAATGCAGAATAAACCTAGCGGTTAATTTGACAAGCACAAAACCTACAACAATTAGGCTCACCTATGTGCACCAACAACTTATGCTAAGCAAGATAAACAACTAACTGATAGCAAGATATATGACAAGAAACAATATGGCTATCACAAAGTAAAGTGCATAAGTAAAGGGCTCGGGTAAGAGATAACCGAGGCACGTGGAGACAACGATGTATCCCGAAGTTTACACCCTTGCAGATGCTAATCTCCGTTTGGAGCGGTGTGGAGGCACAATGCTCCCCAAGAAGCCATTAGGGCCACTGTAATCTCCTCATGCCCTCACACAATGCAAGATGCCGTGATTCCACTAAGGGACCCTTGAGGGCGGTCACCGAACCCGTACAAATGGCAACCCTTGGAGGCGGTCACCGAACCCGTACACTTTGGCAACCCTTGGGGGCGGTCACCGAAACCCTTCAAATTGCTCGACGCGATCTCCACAACCTAATTGGAGACCCCGACGTTTTCCCTGAGCTTTACACCACAATGATTGAGCTTCGAACACCACCAACCGTCTAGGGCGCCCAAGAACCCAAGAGGAACAAGCTCAAGGGTACCAAGCACCCAAGAGTAATAAGCTTCTCAACTTGTAACTTCCACGTATCACGTGGAGAACTCAAACCGATGCACCAAATGCAATGGCAAGGGCACACGGAGTGCCCAAGTCCTTCTCTCCCAAATCCCACCAAAGCAACTAATTCTAAGGAGGAAAATGAGAGGAAGAACAAGAAGGAGAACACCAAGAACTCCAAGATCTAGATCCAAGGGGTTCCCCTCACATAGAGGAGAAAGTGATTGGTGGAAATGTGGATCTAGATCTCCTCTCTCTTTTCCCTCAAAAACTAGCAAGAATCCATGGAGGGATTGGAAGTTAGCAAGCTCGAAGAAGGTCAACAATGGGGGAAGAACATGGGCTCAAGAGATAAGGTTCACTGGGGAAGAAGACCCCCTTTTCTAGGTGGGGGAAAATCCAACCGTTATGCAGCCCTCAGCCCGCATCTGGGCGGTACTACCGTTGATGGAGCGGTAGTACCGCTGCCACAACGGTACTACCGCTGTGGCAAGCAGGCATGGGTCAACCAGGGCTGAGAAAGCAGAAGTACGCGCACAAGAATGGTACCACCGCCCTGCGGGCGGTACTGCTGCTCCCTACAGCCGCTAGAAAAATAGAGGAGGGCAACGAGCTATGCGGCAGTTGGAGCGAACGTAGGAGTGGTACTACCGCTTAAACAAGCAGTACTACCGCTCCCTACTTCCGTCCCTACTACCGCTCCCCTGCGTGTTCTTGTATGAAAACCCGACACGAAAAAGGAGAGACCACAGCAGTGGCGGTAGTACCAGCAGTACAAACAAGCAGTAGTACCGCCCAGGCCGCGGTACTACCGCGAGAGGCTTTCAAGAACACCACAGAGAAAACAGAGGATGCAATAAAGCCTAAAATGCCACAACTTCTATAGATGAGCTCCAAATTGAGCAAACTCAAGCTTGCTGGAAACAAGACGATGAGTGGCATCAAAACAGCGACTAGTGATAGTAAGAAGAGGCACGGGAGGTATTCCTAACAAATGGAGGAGTGAAACCTCCAACAGAGAAGAACGATCATAACCTCCAACATCCAAAACATCATAGAAGATGCAAGTGAACTCCATTTTTGATGAACTCGATCTTGTCAACAAGATGACCATAAGCTCCAAAACTCACAAAGAGAACCAAACAAGAACCAAGAAAGATGATGCAAGGATGCAATGGTTCGAGCTCTCTACGAACGATGCGATCAAGCTACTCATCGAGAGCCCCCCTTGATAGTACGACAATCGATCCTATAACCCGGTCTCCCAACTACCACCATGAGATCGAAAAATAGAAAACCTATCAAGGGCAAACCTTTGGCTTGCACATGGTCCACTTGAGCTAGATGATGACGATCTTGACTCCCTCAAGTTGGACCACCTTTCTTGATTGCGCCGGCTCGATGAAGACTAGTTGATTGCTCCCCCATGCTCCACTATGGGTGAGCCACTCTTCCACACATCTTCATAAATGCATTGTTACCACAATGAACGGCAAGATTCAAGCATTTGATCTCTTCATGATGCTCCACTTGAACTTGCACACCGCAACCTAACCCCACAAAGAACTCTCACGGAGACCATGGGTTAGTACACAAAGCGTAATTGACAATGCTTACCATACCATGGGATCACTTGATCCCTCTCGGTACATCTTCTACACTTTGTGGGTTGATCAACTTGATTCACTCTTTGACTTAGTCTTGATCAACCTCTAACAAGACCAATCTTTAGGTAATTCCTTGAATAGCGCCTTGGTCGAGACAAACTCTCCTTGAAACCTACACATGTACTCCAAGAAAAGCCTATGGACAAAACCTTCAAATATAACTCAAGGCAACCATTAGTCCATAGAGATTGTCATCAATTACCAAAACCAAACATGGGGACACCGCGTGTTCTTTTAATCTCCCCCATTTTGGTAATTGATGGCAATCACTTTCAAGAGAGTTTATACAAGGAATTATGCATCACCATGCAATGCAACAACCAATAATGCATGCGTAAGAGATGAAAATGCTTAGGAACAAAACCAAAGCAAGGAGAAAACTCTGAAGACTTCTCCACAAAACTCTCTGAAACTTCTCCCCCATTGGCATCGATTGCCAAAATGGGCGAAAAGCTTAGAAGGCCAAAATAAAAGGTGTTCCTCCATAAAATGTGTATTTCTAAACAAGAGAGTGGAATGCAATACACATATCCAACGGTAAATACTTGGAGGAAGACAAACTATATTGAGGCCCAAAGATTGCAAAAGAAAGAAATGCCACAAAGACATAACAAAGAGAGAAACAAGCAATCAAGCATGAGGAAAATAAACAAGCAATCAAAAGGGTACCAATTGAAGCAAGCTATCAAAAGATACCAATTGAACCAACTAGACCAATGATCCTACAAGCCACACGAATAAAAGATATTATGATATGAGCAAAGGAGTGTTCTAGAGAAACTAGAGAATCTCCCCATGATTTGTGCACAATTTAGTTTGTATTTGGATACAACAAGCACAAAATAGGATCATCGCTCCCCCAAAATCAATAGAAACTTACAACAAGTGCAAGTGAGCATATAGGAAACTAAGCCTAGTACTTGAAACAAACACATGGTTGAGCAACAAGTGAAAGAGGCAACTTAAGAATGGGCTCAACAAAAATGATGTGTGTGAGTCAAGGCAATGCACTTGAGAAGACTAAAGTACGGATGAGCATTAAGCATCAATAAAGTCTTGGAAGAATGAGGCAACGCGGTGCAAGGCCTATCATTCCCACACACAACAAGTAAATGGGTTCACAAGCTTACTAATAAGCATATAAAGAACCTATGCTTGTGACAACCCTTGGTGAAGATAGAAGGTGAAAGCCTCATCAAGACGAGGGATACCAATTAAGATGGCAAAAGCCTCGTAAAGATACACATGAGGAAAATAATCTTCACCACACAAGAGTGCATCAAGATGCAACGAGATAAGACACGCACTCAAGGCAAAAGCTTTCACGGAGCCACCAAAGAAATAACATAAGAAAGACAAGGTGGACGTGAAAGAAAGGATATCAACTAGATATGCAACTTCTCTCAAGTGTATAAGATTCTAGGTAGACGAAATCATGATGATATATATCTACAAAGAAGGATGTACACCCGAAATAGTTACAACACGAGGAACAAGATATCCAAAAGGAAGTCATAGATATACCAATAAGATATTTGCTTGGAAGCATAGCACATGGCTGGATATGGTCTTATTGTATATAAATGAATTCCTACCACACAACCATCAAAGACATCACAACTAGCAACATGAGATCATCGTTGAGATGCTTTGAGAAAGGAAACAAGTATCACAAGATGGAATGCATATCATGCCAAGATGCAACCTACACAAGGTTGAATGCAAGAAAAGAATGCATGAATAGATACTTGTTACCGAGATATCATTGGAAGGATGTAGAAGAAACCAATTGAAGGTAATAGATAGTAGTTCATTAAGCATCCTAGCTTGACTCCAATAAGCACATGGTGAAACCACCTTCCTTGTGAGTGAGCCGAGCATCCAATGCATCTCCAATTGTTCCTAGAACAACAACACAAACAAAATGGTACCCAAACACATTGGGACCAAAGAGTTAGAAACACCAACAATACATAGGACAAACTCCACATAAATATGTGCATATAGATATGAAGTAGAATTTCATGCACATCTCATCCAATTTGAGACTTGGTGGAGTTTCCCCTATATATTGGGTCAAAAAGAAAGCATGCCAAAGATACTACATGAAATTTATATGCACGCTCAAGACTTTCAAGAACCGATAGCAAAAGACAAGGAAAAACCAAGTGAAGAAAAGATACCAAAAGAATAAAACATCACTTGGAGGATATCCATAATGGATACAACAAGGAATGAGATATCCATTGGCACACTCAAAATAAAAGATATCAAACTCCCAAAAGTGAGGATGGTTCCAAACAAACCAAGCTCTCTACAAAGTTTCATGATGGCACAGAGTACCAAAATGAAAACGGCTTGCCTTCCACAAACACACACTTGATAAGGATCGCAAGAAGAGTGTTTTAAAGAAAATAGGATAGCTCCCCCAAGACCAGTGCATTATAGAGAATTTGCATTTGAATACAAAATGCACAAGGTGGGGTCACCACTTTCACTATATCTAGAAAACACTAGACAAGATCAAGAAATTAACAAGATCCACAAGTGGTATGGAAGACAATGGGAGTTGACACAATCTTAGGAAAGAGAAAAGGAAAATAAAAGCAAAAGCCAATGTAAAGATGATCAATAAATTCTACCACACAAGTGAGTACCAATTGTCAAAAGACAAGAAGTAAATGGAAATAATTCCCGGTGGTAGATAACAAGGATATCCGACATCATCTTCACACCAAACAAAAAGCAAATTGCGACTTGTAGAGCTAACATGCCACCTAGGAACAAGATAAGTTACAATATCAACTCTAGGTAACAATATCACAAATGTACACATTTTCTAGGCTAGTAATATACACATAGCATATTACTCCCCATAATGTGATACCAATTAAGGATAAACAAGAGGCAAATAAAAGGATCCAATAAGAGATAATTAATGGACTATTTAGAATTTGAATTTCTCATGAGAAGACATACCACATAGCGACTAGATAATCTTGAAATATCAATACTAGATGTTATTACTCATGTACACACATTTATAGGATTGTGAGGTGCACAAAGTACACCACTCCCCCGTAATGGGATATTCCATTAATCTCTCACAAGAGCCACCTAAGAAATAAACAAGATGCAAAAGGCTCAGCGCATGACACACACGTACATGATGTGCAAACCAACACACACATACTTGATTGCTCAAGATAATCAAGTTGGAAGCACAACATATACAAACACATGCAAGGAACGAAACCAAACATGCAAAGGGGCAAGTAACTATCAATGTAAACACTTTAAGCACGAGTTACCGCAAGGAGGAACATTGGATATAAGATAGAAACTTGATAATCCGAATGACTTGGCTTGAGACAATAAGAATGATGAAGTCCCCTTAATTCTTCATAATGTAGCCAAGTCTCCAATGACCTCCAACAACACCTATTGATCAAGTATGAGCTAGTTGGTCCCCAACCAAGTTGGGTCCTAAGTGGTTGGTCACAATAGGCTTGGCTACCCAAATGGTTCTTTTCTTGATACCACTTTGAGCACCAACAAATTTGGCAAACACATTGCCAACCTTATTGTCAGTGTCAAAATCGGCGGATCTCGGGTAGGGGGTCCCGAACTGTGCGTCTAGGACGGATGGTAATAGGAGGCAAGGGACACGAAGTTTTACCCAGGTTCGGGCCCTCTCGATGGAGGTAAAACCCTACGTCCTGCTTGATTAATATTGATGATATGGGTAGTACAAGAGTAGATCTACCACGAGATCGAAGAGGATAAACCCTAGAAGCTAGCCTATGGTATGATTGTTGATGTGTCTGTCGTCCTACGGACTAAAACCCTCCGGTTTATATAGACACCAGATAGGGTTAGGGTTACATAGAGTCGGTTACAATGGTAGGAGATCTTCATATCCGTATCGCCAAGCTTGCCTTCCACGCCAAGGAAAGTCCCTTCCGGGCATGGGACGGAGTCTTCAATCTTGTATCTTCATAGTCTAGGAGTCCGACTGAAGGTATAGTCCGGCTATCCGAACACCCCCTAATCCAGGACTCCCTCAGTAGCCCCTGAACCAGGCTTCAATGACGACGAGTCCGGCGCGCAGATTGTCTTCGACATTGCAAGGCGGGTTCCTCCTCCAAGTACTTCATAGAAGATTTTGAACACAAAGATAGTGTCCGGCTCTGCAAAATAAGTTTCCACATATTGCCATAGAGAGAATAATATTTACACCAATCTAATCTGCTGACGTATTCCATAGCGTGGCACACCACGACCAAGCCTTTATCCGAGTCGTTTCATTATCCCACCTCAGCGCGTCATGCGAGGCGGTTTTCTTGGCATGTCTTATTAAAGCAGAGATCGTGTCCCCTTATCCCGGGATTCTCATCAATACGGGCATGGGTAACCCAACCGCGCCATTGATTATGGCGCTTGGAGATAAGCGAGTTTTACCAGGTTGGTGGGGATATGTAGTTGTGTCCACCCATATAAGGGGATAAAGATCCACCTTTTCACCTACGCCTTCTTCCTCCTTCGCCTATCCATTCTCGCGCACTCGAGCTCCAGCGCCCAAGTCCGCACTCCCCACCTCAACCTTCTCCAGCCATGTCCAGAGCGGGAGGCAAGTGGATGGTCTCCTCCGTCACGGAGGGACATATCAAAAAGCTGAGGAAGGCCGGATACCTGTCTAACGACATCGCGTACCGGCTCCCCGAAAAGGGGCAGCTCATCCCCACCCCTAGGCCCCATCAGAGGGTGGTGTTCCTCCCCCATTTCCTTTGCGGACTGGGCCTCCCTTTCCACCCATTTGTCCGGGGGCTCATGTTCTACTACGGCCTGGATTTCCATGATCTGGCCCCGAACTTTGTCCTCGACATCTTGGCGTTTATCGTCCTGTGCGAGGCCTTCCTCCGCATCCGCCCCCATTTCGGCCTATGGCTCAAGACTTTCAACGTCAAGCCGAAGGTGGTGTGCGGCAATCAGGCGGAGTGCGGAGGCGCCATGGTGGGCAAGATGGACAACGTCCTATGGCTCGAGGGCTCCTTTGTGGAGACCCTGAAGGGGTGGCAATCGGGGTGGTTTTACATCACCGAGCCGCGCGACGCCGAATGGGTCGCACCCCCCGAGTTCCGATCCGGACCCCCTACGTGGATCACCTCCTGGAAGGAGACGGGCCTGTCTTGGGGTAAAAAGGGAGAGCTGACCGGACTCCAAACATGCATCCAAACCCTGGCGGACAAGAAGCTCAAACTTGTCAACGTAGTCCAGGTTATGCTCATCCGCCTGATCCTCCCATGTCAACAACGGGCTTTTAACCTGTGGGAGTTTGACCCGGCGCGGCACCAAACTCTGAGCAGGCTCTTCGACACGACGTACGAAGATGCCTGGAAGGTGCTTTTCAAAGGCGCTGAGGCTCCCGCATCCGCTACCGAGGATCGCGGATTCAGTGCGCAGCGTCACGCTCTCGCAGTAAGCTGTTTTTCTCCTTTTACAGGGTATCAGTTTTTCATAGTTTGACTCCATGCGGGATCTAAGCTCCCATACCTTTGATAGGATTGGCAGGTGACGTCCGGACAGATCAACTGTCCGGCTCCTTTGCCCGAAGGCCCAGCGGACGCTCGCTTGGCGAAGCTGCTGGTTCCGGCACCCTATGTGGTGCCGAAGAAGAAGGCCGTGAAAAATGCCGCGGGGACTCGAAAGAGTGCCCGGCGCCAGGAGGTGTCGGATCCATCATCCGATGGTTCCGAGGGGCATTCCTCCCGTGAAGACGAGGAGGAAGAAGAGGAGAACTCTCCCCCTCCAGCGGGAGGAGAGAATAAAAGGAAGGCCGCCCTCTCTGGGGAGGCCGGAGGGTCCAAGAAGGGGAAAACCCTTCCTCCGGACTACTCCACCGACGCCGACGGCGGAGAGGAGTGGCAGCTCAGGGCCAAGCCCCTGGAAAAATCGTAAGTATCCGGATACCAGAGTAATTCATAGTATTCATTTATTGCACAACTTTCCCTTACGTCGAATATGTTTATGCAGCCCACCCAAAGACCGGCTCGACGCATCGTCGAGCGGCTCACTGGACTCGTCGGATGTGAACTCGCTTCCGACGGCTTCCTCCCCCCGCCCTACGGACGACACTGAAGTGTTGTCCCAACAGGTTCCAAGCTGGGAGGAGGTGGTCCTGGAGGCGTCGCAAGGCGACCTCCCGGAATCCAGGAGTAAAGGCGATGAAACCCCCCAGGGCTCCAAGTTCGGCTCTAGGCCAGACACCGCTCCGGAACCTTCAAAGGTTCCAGAGTCCGGCGGGGGACCTCCTTCCAAGAGGAGCAAGTCCACCGTGTCGGTGGCCCCCGTCCAACCGGAGGCGCCGGACAATATGTTGGAGGCGCTCCAAGGCGCCTCCATCGACGAGGAGCACCGCACTATTATGAGTGCGGTGGTTCAGAAGGTTCAGTCCGCCAAGAGCGGACTGACTGAAGCTTGTACTAGCCTTTTGACAGGCTTTGAGGTAAGTAAAGAATGTGTAAATAATAGTACCGCATAGACAGTAGCCCCTGATGCTCTGTTTGGCGTTCGGGAAGAAAAGCCGAATAGAGGATTAAATAGAATTTGCAGGAGTCTAACAAAAGTGAGTCAATATGCATATGCAGGCTTCCCTGCTTGCGTCCGCCGCACTGACTGCGGAAGTGGACACGCTAAAGCAGAACCTCGAGCGGTCCAAGCAAGAGCTCGGGCGTGCCAAGAAGCAGCTCGAGGACAATGAAGGTAAGAAATACCTTGTTTTTAAATAAATATAAAAAGGTGCAATTGCAAAGAATGACAGGATTATCGTGGCTATTTTAGGGGCCACGTCTGAAGTGGCGACCCATAAGCAAGCGCTGGTCGAGGTCGAGAAGAGGGCAGCCTCGGAGCGCATCAAGCGGGAGAAGTATGAGGCCGAGGTTGGCAAGGTGCGACAAGAGCTCCAGGCTCTCATGGAAAAACATGAGAGTTTGGAGCTTGACTCGAAGACGCAAGCGTCCGAGCTCGCGGTGGCTATTGAAAATGCCAAATATGCCAAGGCCGAATCCCAGAAGACCCTCCAGGAGTTGGATGAGGTGAAGAAGATAGCGGCGGGTAAGGCATTCTTTATGCAAAGCAAACACATAAATGTGAGTTACTTGTTACTTACCCGAATCCGGAGCTCTCCAGGAGTGTTCGCAGATCTTCCCCGGAGTGTGTCCGATGCCGCCGCATTCTATCGAGCCGAGGAGGGCAGCTCGACGGAGAAGGTGTTCTGGTCTCAGTACGCTGAGGCCGGAAACCCCGTGCCCCTGAGCGACCAGCTGAAGCAACTGGTCGAGCTCCACAAGGCGGCCGAACAGGCCATGAAGGGCCTCATTGTTCGGCTGTGGCCTGGAGGGGCTTTGCCTGGGAGCTATTTCGGGTTGGTGCGGCGGCTGGTGGAGGCCTGTCCAAGGCTCAAAGTCATCAAGCGCTCCGTCTACATTGAGGGTGCCCGTAGGGCCCTTGCCCATGCTAAGGTGCACTGGGGCAAGCTGGATGCTGAGAAGCTTGTGAAGGACGGGCCACCACCACGGAAAGAGCATCGCAAGCCCAAGAATTACTATAAGGATGTTCTGAAGGGTGCCTGCCTTGTGGCGGATGAATGTTCTAGGGATGTAATTTTTGAGTGAAACTTGCTCGTTTTGTCCTGTGCACTGAAAACTTGTTTATATGCGCTAAGCAATGCTGTTGGAATTTAAAATATTACCTTCTGTGCGGCTGTTTATCAATTCTGAGAGAGGCGAGTCGTCGGCTTCTACCCCCGTGCCGCTAGTGCTGGGGTGTTCGGGGATAAACCTGAGCGCTCTTTTTCCCATGTTTGGGTCCTTCGAGGGAGGCGCTCAGCCCAACGAACAAGGCAATCGGACTATAATGCGTGAACACTCTCACTTAGCCATAGAATTCTATAGTTTTAAATTTCGGCGAAGCCCCTGGTATTCGGAAGACCGAGTTTAGGGCGCTATCCACGCCTTGGCCGGACAGAGCCGGCTCCTCGCCCTAAGCGGCATAAGTCTTTAGGGACTCAAAAAAACCTCTCGAACAGCGACCAGCTCTCACTTCATCATGACAATCAGTTTTAGCTTTCTCCACTAAGGTGCTCGACCCAGCTCAACTGGGGCACAATCGCAGTGGTTCTCCTAGTGCTACCTTAGCCGATATAGCGGAACGTAAGGCACCAAAACATAGGGCCAGGCAAACCCAACTATTGACCCAAGACATGATTCGGAGCCGATGCATATAATGCTATAAGTTCGGGGTGCCGCACTTGTTAAAGTGTTCGGACTTCTTACACCATATTGAGGGGTACTAAAGCCCCTGGCGTATTTTGGCCGTACCAACGTGTACGGGTGCAACATGTCGTTAAGGAACATATATAAAGAAAAAAGGTAATGCAAAAATAGACGAAAGCTATGCATTGTTTATTAAAAAGGGGTGCGATCAAGCCAGAACGATACAAGTAATGCGATAAGTGAAAGGTTGGACTAGTTAACATGTCCGTTCTAGGGGCAAGCTGCGGAATAGTATGCGGAACAGGTATACCGCTCGTGATAGAGACCACCTAGGAGTTCTGTACTGCGGCGAGGCTTGTCTGCTTCCCTGGTTCTTGCATCATTTGTGCGGCAATTGAACTGCCGAACAGGCCTTCCGAAGGATGGAGTCCTGAAAGTAAGAGAAAATTAAAAAAATCGGCAGCCCCTGGTACGGTTTAAGCCGTATTTTTGGGCGTGCCATGATGGTGCCCCTCCCCTGTACCCATGGTATCTCTAGAGCGTGGTTATGTACGCGAAGTACTGGCGTCACCTTTTTGCGAGGGTTGGGGTTGGGGCCGCATTGCTACGCTTTCTCGGTTCGTGCCAGGCGGTCTTGTTGTAGGTTACTCCGGGCGCGCTTGACGGTGTCTGGTCGTTTAGTGGCCGGACTGGAGAACTGCCTGGAGAGGCTGCTTTGTACTTCCGCTGCAAGGGCCACCGTGTGCTCCTCCGTTCGGAGGGAGCGTTCGGTGTTTCCATTGACCGTAATTACTCCTCGAGGGCCTGGCATCTTGAGCTTAAGGTATGCGTTGTGCGGTACCGCATTGAACTTAGCGAACGCGGTTCGCCCGAGCAGTGCGTGATAACCACTACGAAACGGGACTATGTCGAAGATTAACTCCTCACTTCGGAAATTATCCGGAGATCCGAAGACCACTTCAAGTGTGACTGAGCCTGTACAGTTGGCCTCTACACCTGGTATTACGCCTTTAAAGGTCGTTTTGGTGGGCTTAATCCTCGAGGGATATATGCCCATTTTCCGCACTGTATCCTGGCAAAGCAGGTTCAGGCTGCTGCCGCCGTCCATAAGGACTCTGGTGAGATGAAATCCGTCAATAATTGGGTATAGGACCAATGCGGCGAATCCGCCATGACGGATGCTAGTGGGATGGTCCCTTCGATCAAAGGTGATCGGGCAGGAGGACCATGGGTTGAACTTTGGGACGACTGGCTCTACCGCGTATACGTCCCTTAACGCGCGCTTCCGCTCCCTTTTGGGGATGTGGGTTGCGTATATCATGTTCACTGTCCGCACTTGTGGGGGAAAACCCTTCTGTCCACTGTTGTTCGGCGGCCGGGGCTCCTCGTCGTCATTGCTATGCAGCCCCTTGTCTTCATTTTCGGTGTTTAACTTGCCTGCCTGCTTGAACACCCAACAATCCTTGTTGGTGTGATTGGCCGGCTTTTCGGGGGTGCCATGTATCTGGCACAAGCGGTCGAGTATTCGGTCCAAACTGAACGGGCCCCTAGGATTCCTTTTGAATGGCGTTTTCCGCTGACCGGATTTAGAGCCTCTGAATCCGGCATTAACTGCCGTATCCTCAGCATTGTCGCCATTAATGCGGCGCTTCTGCTTGTTGTGACGCGACCTGCCACTACTGTCCTTGGTGTCCGAATTACCAGGGTTCTTGGTCATATTGTTGCTACGAGCAAGCCAGCTGTCTTCTCCCGTGCAAAAGCGGGTCATGAGTGTTGTGAGTGCTGCCATAGATTTCGGCTTTTCCTGTCCAAGGTGCTGGGCCAACCACTCATCCTGGATATTGTGCTTGAAGGCTGCTAGGGCCTCAGCGTTCTGACAATCGACTATTTGATTTTTCTTTGTTAGGAACCGTGTCCAGAATTGCCTGGCCGATTCCTCTGGCTGCGGAATTACGTGACTTAGGTCATCGGCGTCTGGGGGTCGCACATAAGTGCCCTGGAAATTGTCGAGGAATGCGGCTTCCAGGTCCTCCCAACAACTGATTGATCCTGTTGGAAGCTGTTAAGCCAATGCCGAGCTGGTCCTTTAAGCTTGAGTGGGAGGTATTTGATGGCATGGAAATCATCACCGCGGGCCATGTGGATATGAAGGAGATAATCCTCGATCCATACCGCAGGATCTGTTGTGCCATCATATGATTCGATGTTTAAGGGTTTGAAACCCTCGCGGATTTGATGATCCATTATTTCGTCTGTAAAGCAGAGTGGGTGTGCGGCGCCTCTGTACTGGGCTATATCATGACGTAGCTCTAATGAGCCTTGTCTACTGTGTTCGTCCCCGCCGAATTTGTGGCCGGCGTGACGGTTACCGTCTCGAGCCGTGGGGCACCCACGCGATCCGTAGATCGATCTTGTTTGCCTTGCCTTGTCCTCCAACATGTCTCGTAAGTCCGACACATATTCCCGTGCCTTGGTACGGGGTGCGGCTTGAGTGGAGGGCTGAGAGGTCTCTCTGTCGCGGCCACGAGGTGGCCGGTCGGCCGCATCAAGTGCTTCCTCCTCCAATCGGGGTAGCAACCTGCGCTTGGGTAGCTCTTGGAGGGGCGTTCGAGTTTATGCTCTTCGGCCGCAAGGACTTCAGTCCATCTGTCGACTAGCAAATCTTGATCAGCTCTAAGTTGTTGCTATTTTTTCTTGAGGCTTCTTGTCGTGGCCATAAGCCTGCGTTGAAAATGCTCTTCCTCGACGGGATCCTCTGGCACGACGAATTCATCGTCGTCGAGGCATGCCTCGTCTTCAGAGGGAGGCATATAATTATCGTCCTCGACCTCTCTGTCTGCCGCTCTCTCATGAGGGCTGGCTTCTCCATCCTCCTGTGCTAAATCTTGTTGGAGGGGGTTTTCTTCGGCGCTTTCTGGAATATTATTGTCTCCCATGCTGGAATCACCGTGTTTGTTTTGGCGGGATTTTGAGTGGCGCCGCTGACGCCGACGCTTAGGCTGTTTCTTGGAGGGGTCATCCTCCGCTATTCCATCGCCATCTCCCTCTTTTGGGGTGTCCACCATGTATATGTCATACGACGAGGTGGCTTTCCAGGGCCTAGTAGGCGCTGGTTCTTCATCATCTCCTTCATCGGCGTCCATACCGTCGATGTCTTCGGAGTCGAAGTCGAGCATGTCGGTTAAGTCGTCGACAGTGGCTACAAAGTGGGTGGTGGGTGGGCTTTGAATTTCTTCATCGTCCGTACCCTAACCTTGCTGGCCGTAGTCCGGCCAGGGCTCTCCTGATAAAGAGAGAGACTTCAGTGACTTCAAGATATCGCCGAGAGGCGAGTGCTGAAAGATGTCCGCGGCAGTGAACTCCATGATCGGCGCCCAATCGGATTCGATCGGCAGGGGCGCAGAGGGTTCGGAGTCCGGAGAGGAGTCCGGCTCCTTGGAGTCACGAGTCTCGCAGAGCACGGGGCTGGTGTTTGGCTCAATCTCTGTTGAGGTCGCAGCCCCCGAGGTGGCGTCCAACCGCCCATCCTCGATCGGCGCAGTTGGCTCCGAATTAAGGGTCGGAGCCGATGCGGGTCTGGCCTCCAGGGCACTGTTCGGCGGCAGAGCTAGATCATGCTCGTCGTGATAGTGTGGCGCGCTCGGCAGTGGCTCGAATCCGTCGAAGATCAAGTCCCCGCGGATGTCCGCCGTGTAGTTTAAACTTCCAAATCTTTCCTGACGGCCAGGGGCGTAGCTTTCGATCTGCTCCAGACGGCCAAGCGAATTGGCCCGCAGTGCGAAGCCGCCGAAGACGAAGATCTGTCCGGGGAGGAAGGTCTCACCCTGGACTGCATCGCTATCGATGATCGTAGGAGCCATCGAGCCTGACAGCGACGACACAGAGGAACTCTCAATGAAAGCACCAATGTCGGTGTCAAAACCGGCGGGTCTCGGGTAGGGGGTCCCGAACTGTGCACCTAGGCTGGATGGTAACAGGAGGCAAGGGACACGAAGTTTTACCCAGGTTTGGGCCCTCTCGATGGAGGTAAAACCCTACGTCCTGCTTGATTAATATTGATGATATGGGTAGTACAAGAGTAGATCTACCGCGAGATCGAAGAGGCTAAACCCTAGAAGCTAGCCTATGGTATGATTGTTGATGTGTCTATCGTCCTACGGACTAAAACCCTCCGGTTTATATAGACACCGGATAGGGTTAGGGTTACATAGAGTCCGTTACAATGGTAGGAGATCTTCATATCCGTATCGCCAAGCTTGCCTTCCACGCCAAGGAAAGTCCCTTCCGGACACGGGACGGAGTCTTCAATCTTGTATCATCATAGTCCAGGAGTCCGGCTGAAGGTATAGTCCGGCTATCCGAACGCCCCCTAATCCAGGACTCCCTCACTTATCCTTCCCAAGAGAATAGATATCATCAATTCAAATAGGGTTGGATAAGGTACCATTTGTGCATGAAGAAGCGACGTGACCTTTTTCACGACATAGGTAGCAACATCTACTCTTTACTTTCTTCTCACTTGATTTCTCAACTTGAGAAGCATTAGCTTGAGTTTTCTTGGAAAGAGGCCTTTCTTCAACTTGAGGTTGAGAATGAGAGTGAACTTGTGGCCGCTTCCCTTGTTGCTTATCACTAATGGGCTTCTTCTTCAATGGGCAAGATCTAACATGATGCCCTTCTACTTTGCACTTGAAGCAAACAATCTTGGCCGAATTCTTGACTTGTCCTTGGCCCTTCTTTTTGTTCACCTTGGACTTCTTCTTCTTGTTGAAGTTGAATCCAAGTCCAACTTTGTCATTGGGGGATTTTTGCACGCTCAAGATGTTGTTGAGAGCAAATTTCCCTTCATGACTCTTTTCCAAGTCTTTCTTCAAAGAAGTGACTTGGGCCTTGAGCTCTTTGATTTCCTCTACATGGTTAGTCTCAACACAAATACTAGAGGAAGTATAAGCTTCATCGTTAGAGCAACAAGGCAAGGAAAGTAATTCATCACAAGATGTACCAACATTATGAGTAGATGAATTACAAGGACTAGCACATGGCAATATAGCATTTTGACTAGAAGTAGTGCTAGTATCCACATGAGGCTCACTAGATGTTACCTTAGCAAGCATGGACTCATGAGCTATCTTTA
Source organism: Triticum urartu (assembly GCF_003073215.2). Classification (NCBI taxonomy): domain Eukaryota; kingdom Viridiplantae; phylum Streptophyta; class Magnoliopsida; order Poales; family Poaceae; genus Triticum; species Triticum urartu. Next base: position 471,683,870 of record NC_053024.1, on the reverse strand, counting down.
GCACATTATGGGATACTAGAAGATCATCATGAGAGCTTGAGAGCTTTTCATGGCTTTCTTCCAATTTCCCGCAATTGCTAGATAGCAACTCTAGTTGAGCCCGTAGCTCAACATTCTCCTTCAAAATGGATGCTTCACATTTAATAGAGTTAGTGGCACAAGCATCATCAATAATAGCAAGAGGAGAAGGCAACTTTACAAGCTCTTTTGAATATGAGGCTTTAAGTTGTGCATTAGACTCGGTGAGTTTGATGAGCTCACCCTTGATGACCCTTGAGCCATTTTCGAGGTGCTCAAAATCCTCAAGGAGTATAGCATGAGTGACTTCAAGCTTAGCATTTTTAGTTTCAAAAGCATTGGCAACCTCAAGAGCTCTATCATGAGATTCCTTCACTCTAGATAATTCTAGAGCAAAAGTCTCCTCAAGGGATTCCTTGGTGGTTTGTTCAAGTTCAAGAGCTTGAGATAGGTCCGCAATCTCATTAGCGTAATCACGCTCATGACCTTCCATTTTATCAATGGTGACCTCATGCTCCTCAAGACGAGATTCCAACTCATCAATATATTTCTTGCCCTCAATAGTAATAGACATGATTTCCATGAAGTTGGAACGAGCAATTTTATTCTTAAGAAGAGCTTTAAAAATCATTTCCCCCTTAATTTTTAAGGAGGCAGCATCATCATTCTTTTCATCATAATCAACATCATCATCACTCTTGACATCATCAATATCATCACAAGATATATTGGGATTCAAAGTGGGAGATACCTTTGAAGCCTTGGCCATAAGGCAAAATGCAATAGATGATGACGCAGGACCCCTTGAAGCACCATTCAAGACCACATCTTGTTCCATGGAGTGTTGGGTTTCCTCTACATTGTTAGCACAACAATTCGAGGAAGTATATGCATTTTTATCATGGCAACAAGACATAGTAAGCATATCATCATGATATTTAGTCAAGCAATTTCTACATGATATGCAAGGACTATCAACACAAGCATGTGAAACATTTGGAGTGCTCGAAGTGCTAAAGTCCAAAGATAAAGCATTGCAATAAGAAAGTGATGAAGGATTATCAACAATAAGCCCAGTATCATCATTGCAATGAACACCACTACTCAGCATGTCATTACCTTGTGGCAAACCACATGTAGGTGAAGTAGAAGAAGTTGAGAACACAACACTGCTGGAGGTGGAGGGAGAACAATCATCCCCACAAAACTTGGACACGCCATATTTATCTTGAAGCTTTGTCCACAACTCATGAGCATCCCGGAACGACATGAGTTGAAATAAAACTACATTGCTCAAAGCATCGAAAAGCACATTAGAAGCTTTAGCATTGAGATAAGAGTTTTTCTCATCCTCTAAAGATAATCTTTGGGGATCCTTTGGAGGAGAAAAACCCATATCTACAATTCGCTCTAAATTTGGGTCCATGACCCTAAAGACATTAAGCATGTGAATTACCCAAACATCAAACTTTGTGCCATCGAAACTAAGAGTGTCAGAGGATCCTAAACCCCTAGTCGACATCATTACTCTCTAGGCAGTTAAGCCTAACAAGAGACACGAGGCTCTGATACCAATTGAAAGATCGTGGATGTCGCCTAGAGGGGGGTGAATAGGCGCTTTAAAATAATTACGATTTAGGCTTGAACAAATGCGGAATAAACCTAGCGGTTAATTTGACAAGCAGAAAACCTACCACAACTAGGATCACCTATGTGCACCAACAACTTAAGCTAAGCAAGATAAACAACTAAGTGATAGCAAGATATATGACAAGAAACAATATGGCTATCACAAAGTAAAGTGCATAAGTAAAGGGCTCGAGTAAGAGATAACCGAGGCACGTGGAGACAAGGATGTATCCCAAAGTTCACACCCTTGCGGATGCTAATCTCCGTTTGAAGCGGTGTGGAGGCACAATGCTCCCTAAGAAGCCACTAGGGCCACTGTAATCTCCTCACGCCCCCGCACAATGCAAGATGCCGTGATTCCACTAAGGGACCCTTGAGGGCGGTCACCGAACCCGTACAAATGGCAACCCTTGGGGGCGGTCATCGAACCCGTACACTTTGGCAACCCTTGGGGCGGTCACCGAAACCCGTCAAATTGTTAGGGGCAATCTCCACAACCTAATTGGAGACCCCGATGCTTGCCCGGAGCTTTACACCACAATGATTGAGCACCGAACACCACCAACCATCTAGGGCGCCCAACCACGCAAGAGGAACAAGCTCAAGGGTACCAAGCACCCAAGAGTAATAAGCTTCTCAACTTGTAACTTCCACATATCACGTGGAGAACTCAAACCGCCGCACCAAATGCAATGGCAAGGGCACACCGAGTTCCCAAGTCGTTCTATCCCAAATCCCACCAAAGCAACTAATGCTAGGGAGGAAAATGAGAGGAAGAACAAGAAGGAGAACACCAAGAACTACAAGATCTAGATCCAAGGGGTTCCCCTCACATAGAGGAGAAAATGATTGGTGGAAATGTGGATCTAGATCTCCTCTCTCTTTTCCCTCAAAAACTAACAAGAATCCATGGAGGGACTGAGAGTTAGCAAGCTCGAAGAAGGTCAACAATGGGGGAAGAACACGGGCTCAAGAGATAAGGTTCATTGGGGAAGAAGACCCCCTTTTATAGGTGGGGAAAAATCCAACCGTTATGCAGCCCTCAGCCCGCATCTGGGCGATACTACCATTGATGGAGCGGTAGTACCGCTGCCATAGCGATAATACCGCTGTGGCAAGCAGGCATGGGTCAACCAGGGCTGAGAAAGCAGAAGTACGCGCACAAGAACGGTACCACCGCCCTGTGGGCGGTACTGCTGCTCCCTACAGCCGCTGGAAAACAAAGGAGAGCAACGAGCTATGCGGCAGTTGGAGCGAACATAGGAGCGGTACTACCGCTTAAACAAGCGGTACTACCGTGCCCTACTGCCGTCCCTACTATCGCTCCCATGCGTGGTATTTTATGAAAACCCGACACGAAAAAGGAGAGACAACAGCAGGAGCGGTAGGCGGTACTACCGCGCTGGCCGCGGTAGTACTGCGAGTGGCTTTCAAGAACACCACGGAGAAAACAGAGGATGCAATAAAGCCTAAACTGCCACAACTTCTGCAGATGAGCTCCGAATTGAGGAAACTCAAGCTTGTTGGAAACAAGACGACGAGTGGCATGAAAACAGCGACTGGTGATAGTAAGAAGAGGCAGGGGAGGTATGCCTAACAAATGGTGGAGTGAAACCTCCAACAGAGAAGAATGGGCATAACCTCCAACATTGAAAACATCATAGAAGATGCAAGTGAACTCCGTTTTCGATGAACTCGAGCTTGTCAACAAGATGACCATTAGCTCCAAAACTCACAAAGAGAACCAAACAAGAACCAAGAAAGATGATGCAAGGATGCAATGGTTTGAGCTCTCTACGAACGATACGATCAAGCTACTCATCAAGAGCCCCCCTTGATAGTACGACAATCGATCCAATAACCCGGTCTCCCAACTACCACCATGAGACCAGAAAAATAGAAAACCTATCAAGGGCAAACCTTTGGCTTGCACATGGTCCACTTGAGCTAGATGATGACAATCTTGACTCCATCAAGTTGGACCACCTTTCTTGATTGCGCTGGCTCGATGAAGACTAGTTGATTGCTCCCCCATGCTCCACTATGGGTGAGCCACTCTTCCGCACATCTTCATAAATGCATTGTTACCACAATGAACGACAAGATTCAAGCATTTGATCTCTTCATGATGCTCCACTTGAACTTGCACACCGCAACCTAACCCCACAAAGAACTCTCACGGAGACCATGAGTTAGCACACAAAGCGTAACTGACAATGCTTACCATACCATGGGATCACTTGATCCCTCTCGGTACATCTTCTACGCTTTGTGGGTTGATCAACTTGATTCACTCTTTGACTTAGTGTTGATCAACCTCTAACAAGACCAATCTTTAGGTAATTCCTTGAATAGCACCTTGGTCGACACAAACTCTCCTTGAAACCAACACATGTGCTCCAAGAAAAGCCTATGGACAAAACCTTCAAATATAACTCAAGGCAACCATCAGTCCATAGAGATTGTCATCAATTACCAAAACCAAACATGGGGACACCGCATGTTCTTTCAAACGGCAAGGCTCGCTCCCCCAGCTTGGAGATGAAATGCCCCAGCGAAGTCACGCAGCCTGCAAGCTTCTGCATCTCCTTGAGGGTTTGTGGCGGGCTCATTCTTCGATCGCCTTGACCTTCTCCGGGTTGGCCTCGATCCCCCTGTGAGATACGAGGAAACCCAACAGCTTGCCTGAAGGGACACCAAACACACACTTCTCCGGATTGAGCCGCAGTTTCACCTGGCGCAGGCTCGCGAAGGTCTCCTCCAGGTCCTGAATTAAAGTTCTTACCTCCCAAGACTTTACCAGAATGTCATTGACGTAGGCCTCAGCGTTCCTTCCGAGCTGCCGCCCCAAGGCAATGTGCATCAACCGCTGGAAGGTTGCTCCCACGTTGTGCAGTCCCAATGGCATGCAAGTGTAGCATTATACCCCGCATGGGGTTAATAAAGCTGTCTTCTCCACATCTTCCACTGCCATCTTGATCTGGTGGTATCCTGAAAACGCATCCAGGAAGCATAGCAGGTCACACTCCGCGGTGGAGTCGACAATCTGGTCGATGCACGGCATCGGGAATGGGTCTTGAGGGCAGGCCTTGTTGAGGTTGGTAAAGTCTACATACATGCGTTCCATTCCTCCTTTCTTTGGCACAACGACTGGGTTTGCTAACCACTCCGGGTACCGGACCTCGCGAATGACACCTGCTGCCTCCAGCTTGCGGGTTTCCTGAACGATGAAAGACTGCTTCTTCGTGGATTGTCACCTCGCCTTCTGCTTCACAGGGCACACATTGGGGCACACCCTCTGTCACACCCTAGCAAGTTCATGCATTAGAGTGTTTGCATCATGTTTAATTCTCCCACAAAGATGAAATGGGGATAACAGAACCCCCAGCACCCCCCTTAAACCAACTAGGGTTTACTAAAATTGGTTTCAATGAACCCAAAATGCCCTTCACAAAATGTTCATCATTTCTGGATTGGGCTAAAACCCCTGGAAAAAATGGTGCACTCTTTTCTAGGACATTCTGGATTTTTTGAATTAAATCATAAGTATTTGAATTTGGGCATTTAAATACTATAAAATATTTTAAATGCTCAAATAATTCTGGAAATAAGTGTGGGCTGTTGGAAATAATCTAAACAGAGCCTATAATTATTTTCAGGATTTCTGGAAACGTTTTAGTATTTTTAATAAAGCCCAACAGTTGCAGAAAATTAGAAAACAGAAAACAATTTAGAAAGAGAGAGAGAGAGAGAGAAAGGCCAGAGGCCACTTACCTGGCTGGCCCGGCCCATCTGGCCTGTGCCAGTCATCGCCTACCTCTGCCAGTAGGTAGAGGAGGGACACCGCGACGCCGCCGAGCTCGCCACGCCACCTCCCTGCCTGCCTGCCCTTGCCCGCACCAGCGCGACGCCTTGAAACGCCTCCGCGGCGCCGCCACAACCCCATGGACACCTTACTCTTCCCCCTACTCTCCCCCTCGCTCCCCCGAAGCCATGGCCGACGCATCCTCCGCCGTCTTGCCGTCGTAGCCGTAGCTACCGTCGTCCCCGTGCCGCGCCACCGTGTCCATTCGCTCCGCCATCATCGACTACGTCGAGCAGGCCGAGCCCCGCGCGCTCGCACGCCCTGCACTGCCTCCACCGACCCTATCTTCGTCGACCATCGCCAGAGATCCCCTCCGCCGTCACCGCCGCAACAGGCCATCCCCGACCTCATCGTCAGCTCCGTTGCAACCACCGTGAGCCTGGCCACCTCCCTATCCTCTCCGTCCTCCCTCTCGAGCCCCGTAGCGACCGCATGTAGCTCACCCGCACGCGCCACCGCGGAGCTCATCGCCGACGATGCTCCGGCCACCCACTAGCCACACCACTGTGTCCAATGTGCTCACCGCATCCCCAGGAGCCCAACACACCACCCCACATGCCTCGCCGTGCCCCGTAGCCTCGGGTTCATCTTCACCCGAGCTCCGGCGACCGCCAAGGTCGTCGCCGGCGTTGTTCCCGGCCTCCCCGAGCTCCACTTCCACCACCAAACGCTGCGGCTTGCTCCCAGCAACGCATAGAGCCTCTCCGCCGCGCAAATGGTCGCCTGTGGGTGTTTTCCGAAGCCCTCCGCCGCGTCTGGCCTCGCCGGCGGGTTTAACCCGTTGACTTTGACTGGGTAGGCCCAGGTTGACTCCCCTGAGTCTATGACAAGTGGGCCCCCCTCTGCTAATTAACCTAGGGTTAGCACTAACTAATTTTAGTTAGTTTAGGTCACTGACATGCGGGCCCAGGCCCCACTGACAGTTAGTTAGTATTAACTTAACCCTGTTAATTAGCTGTTTCACTGACGTGTGGGTCCCAGCCATCAGGTTTGACCTGGGCTGGCGCCTTTGACTCGCTGACGTCACAGTGACGTAGTCCTGGCGCAATTATTTATTTTTCTGGATTTATTCTTATATAGGAAATTCCAGAAAATAGCCTAAACTTCTAAAAATCATAGAAAATCAACCATAGCTCCAAATCAAACAAATTATATATGAAAAATGATCAGAAAAATTCAATCTTTCCATCTGTAATAGTTTGATGCATGACAAAACACTTTAACCTTGATGTTTAGGTGAAACAAGCTAATACACTCATTATGCATAAGAACTTAAGCTTCCATTTGAATCTTTGATTCAAATGGACCCATTTCAACTTGTTTCACATTGCATTAGGCAGGACACCTCATTTTGCCATGTCATAGCATGCATCATATTGTTGCATATTGCCATGTGTTGATTATATATTGTGGTGTCTTTCGTGGTAGGTTCTGCCTCCGAGGATATCTCCGAGTATCCAGCTGAAGGGCAGTACCCTACTACCACTCCATCAGGCATGCAACCCCATTGATCATATCGATACAATCCCATGTTCTCGCCTCTGCTCTCATTTACTGCATTAAGACAACAACGTTTCAAACTGCTGTGTGCTACGGTAGTTGAACCCTTATCCTCTACATGACCTGTCATTGCCATAGTAACTAGATGAAACCCACCAGCATGTGTAGGAGTTGATTGAGCCATGTATGTGTTTCCTACCTTGCTATGCCTGCTATGCGTAGAGTTGAGTTAGGTCTGGTGCATCTAGGTGATGGGCTAGAGTGAAACGATTATGTCGGTAATGTGAGGGGTGTGTTGAACATGATTTGGTAAAGGTATCGATGAGAGGCCATGTAGGAGTACATGGTGGGTTGTTTCATTGAGGCCGTCCCTAAGAACTGAGATCTGTATGTGTGATTTAAGAATCAGCTACTACCATACATTGGGCCCGAAACCAATGGACCCTCTCGGCTTATTAATCACCCTAGTACTCTGTCCAGGAGTTGCAACTAGTTTCTAGTGTTTGTAGGTTATGTGTTGGCGGCCGTGCGTAGCGCTGACCCTAGGGGTGGGCTATGATGCGGTAGATACACCGTGGCCGGGTATGCCAGGCGCCCGTTAGGCGTCTCGGGACCCTGTTCACATCGTTCGGGGATGTATGTGGAAACCTCGGCCGGACTCCCTGCGGATGGAACCTGGATAGGCGATAAACCTGGACTAGAGACTTGAGTGTTTAGGTAGGCCGTGGCCGACACCCTCGTTGGGCTTCCACTTGAAGGTTGCCGAGTACATGTCGTGTAAACGACGGTAAGTGGTGAGAGCGTGTATGAACAAGTACACCCCTGCAGGGTTAACATAATCTATTCGAATAGTCGCGTTCGCGGTAAAGGACTACTTGGTTGCCTATACAGTTCATAGACAAGTTAATGGTTACTACTAAAAGACTCAAGATAAGTGTGAGTACCGAGGATGGCCCTCTCGTAGGATGACGAGGGAGGATCCCCAGTGGAGTATTGTGTTGGTGATTTAGTGGACTCGTGTGCGAAAACTATTTTACTAGTGGTGTCTCGTAGGATAGCTTAGCCAAGAGTCAAAACTGGCTTGCTGCAATAACTCCACCACCTTCTTGAGAATGAGCATGTATAGTAGGTTCTGTTGCAAGACTTGCTGAGTACCTGTGTACTCATGTTTGCTTTAATTACTGTTTTCAGACGACAACACCACCCCCTCCGATGGGTTTTATGTAGACCTCGACGTCGATTAGTAACTTGCCACCTAGGTGGTGATCCTGGCCATGGAGGGCCCTATGTAGATAGACAGGCTTCGAGAAGCCTTCTTTCTTTCTAGTGTCTGTACTCAGACTATTTGCTTCCGCATGTGCTTGTATGCTTGTATGACTTGAGTGTCGGTTCATGTGACCCCTACCTGTATGAACATGTTATGTATGGCTCTCTGGAGCCTTTAAATAAAGTACTTGAGTTGTAGAGTTTTGTTGTGATGCCATGTTGTATTTGCACATATCGAGCATATTGTGTGTATGATTGAAATGCTTGGTATGTGTGGGATTCGACAATCTAGTTGTTTATCCTTGGCAGCCTCTCTTATGGGGAAATGTAGTCTAGTGCTCCTCGAGCCATAGTAGTCCGCTACAGCCCGGTTCACCGGAGTCCTGCTAGCCCAACACTACTGCTCAGGACACTTGACTAGCCGGCATGTGTTTCACTTCGTTCCTATGTCTGTCCCTTGGGGGAAATGTCACGCGGTGACATCCGGAGTCCTGCCTAGCCTGCTACAACCCGGGTTCCCCAGAGTCCTGTTAGCCCAGTGCTACAGGCCGGATTCACACGCTGATGACCGACATGCTCGATGTGATTCATGTATGCCTGTCTCCATAGGTCTGTGCCGCTTTGGGTTTACGACTAGCCATGTCGGCCCGGGTTCTCTTTCATATGGATGCTAGCGACACTATCATATATGTGAGTCAAAAGGCGCAAACGGTCCCGGGCCATGGTAAGGCGACCCCCGTGGGGATACCGTGCGTGAGGCCACAATGTGATATGAGGTGTTACCGGCTAGATCAATGTGACTTGGAATCGGGGTCCTGACAGCGTTGGCATCAGAGCTAGACTGCCTGTAGGTTCGTTGAGCCAAACTGGTCGATGTCGAGTCTAGAAATGCTTTAGTTATATGTAGGGAATTGATTGTGGGAGGAAACGTAAGGCTCTTTTACTCCTTTACCTTATGCCCTTTGATCTGAGTCATTCTCTTCTCATTCTACGTGGGTTAAGGACTAGGCTCTCTTCTTCTATCAGGTTCACGTGTTACTAATCCGTAGTAGCTTATAGGATTGTTTTTACAAGCCTCAGTACAGTTTCTACTACTTTTAGTATGTTGTCATTTGAATCAGAACCTTGATATGATGTTGTTGAGTGGTATTGCAATCTGCTGTGGATGTCTCAAATCTTTTTCTGAGCATTTATAGCCGTTATGTTGTCCGATTTCCCCTAGAAAATTCTAATGCCTTTGCATTATTCTGTGCTTTCAGATGGCCACCCGTTCGCGGAACCAAGTGGTTCGTCTGACCCGGTGCCTCGATGTGCCCGGCCACACGGCCATGTTGGTTCGAGTGATGGTTGAGTCAGGTTATCGGTGGTATCCGGAATATACCGTCGAGGAGCAGTTCAGAGACTTCAACCAGAGCCAGTACCTTTGTACCGTCAGGATATATCCCTCTTATCCTCGAGCCACTGAGCCCCTTCAGTGTTCCTATGGACTTGGGGTCACTATTGAGATGCCTGTGCAGGATGCAGCCTATTCAATGATGACTATCATTCGAGCCAGGACTGCCTTGCTTCAGAACACCGATTTCTGTTACATGCCAGCCTCACTTCCTGGAGCACAGGGGTACTATCAGGCTTTGTACTATGACTCTACACATGAGGAGTCACTACTCCGCACCACTGCCGAGATGCTCGAGGATAAGGACCGCGAAAATCGGGCCTTGCTTATGGAGCTTTTCAACTCTCGTGGTGATCACTGGGCCACTTTGACTCGGTTTGCACCTGCGGTACAGGCAGGATACATGGACCTGAGGGACCTGTACCCTGTACGGTCTGGATTGCCAGATTGTATGGAGTGGCGTGATGTAGGAGGCATCACCCCTCCTCGTGGTCCCCGTCTGCCACCACCCGTGGGACCAAGGCCACATCCAAGCCCCTATGGTCCGCAGGCTCCGCAGGACCGTCTGTTCCCAGATGATCATGTTCCACTTCCAGGCTTTGGTGGTGACTTTTATGAGGATTACTACGAAGCCGTCTGAGCTAGTAGTAGTTTCACTAGTACTGTAATAGTTGTATTCTTCACAGTCCTGCGTGACCCGTGGGATACGACTTGGTGTGTATCACGCTCCGGAGGTGTAGAAAAATAATGTATAGGAGCTTGGAATGCCTCCGATGAGATGTAATGTCTTTCACCATAGTTGTACTCTAGCCTGGGCTTGTACTAAACTATGTACGGTGTGTATGACCAATGGTATATATATGGCAGTTTCTATATTACCATGTCGTGCAATGAACATCTTAGCATTCCATGTTATCCATTACATCCTGCACTTCCTTACTAAGTTTGTGCCATCCTTATCTAAACCATTGTCTTGTTTTCTCCTAGGATGGTCAACACCCGTAGCAACCCTACTGCCGTGGAGCAGGGGGAAGCCAGTGCAGCTAGGGGTGAAAATCTGCCTCACCCGCCTTCTCTGGCCGAAGTTATGCTGGAGGCGGAAAGAAACAAGCGTGAGACTAACCGCTTGCTGGAGCGGATTGAGCAGAACACTGCACGCCATCAGCGAAATGACTTGGTGTCAATCAATGACTTTATCAAGTTGTACCCACCAAAGTTTAATCATTCCGTCGAGCCCCTCGACGCGGATGACTGGCTCTGCAGCACCACACACAAGGTACATTCTGCCAACGTAGCCGAAGCTGATAAGGTTACCTATGCTGCCTATCACCTCGAAGGCCCTGCTAGCCTTTGGTGGGAAAACTTTGAGGCTATGCGCCCGGTCGGCCAAATCACTACTTGGGCTGAATTCAGTGAGGCTTTCCATGAGCATCACATCCCGGAAGGTCTCGTAGATCGCAAGAGGGAGGAGTTCTGCAATGTCACCCAAGGAAGACTGACTGTGGATGCATATAGTCGTGAATTTGGGAATCTGGCATGATATGCTCCTGAAGAGGTATCCACCGACGCCAAGAAGCAGGCAAGGTTCCGCAAGGGACTTAGCCCTGAGCTTCGCCGCGATCTTCGTTTGCACGAGTGCACCTCCTTTCAGAAGTTGGTCAATAAAGCCATCAGTGCTGAGACAGGCCAGTCTGACTATGACGCTTCACGCAAGCACTCTCGTGATTTTGGCTCTTCATCCGGCTCTGGATCTCAGAAGCACCGGGTGTGGATCCCAAGCACGGCACTGCCACCCAGGTTCATCCCGAGGCCATCCTTCGAGGCGCCTCGCCCCAACCAGCAGTTTGCACCGTCTAAGCCCTATGGTGGGCCAGCTGCTAGTGCTGCTCCACGCCCCAATGTTGTGACATGTTTCAAGTGTGGAGAGTCGGGTCACTACAGTCGAGAGTGTCCCCAGAACAACAACCCCAATCAGTCTGGAAAGTCCGTTGGCCGTGGTAAGCTAGCGGGAAAGACATTCTACGCCAAGCCAGCCACCACTTCACATGGCCATGTCAACTATGTCTCAGCTGAGGAGGCTCATGATGATCCTAACGTCGTCCTTGGTACGCTCCTTGTTAATTGCCATCCGACATCTGTTCTTTTTGATACTGGAGTATCTCATTCATTCATATCTGAGAACTATGCTCGATTGCATAACACGACATTCTGTGACATGCCCACTTCCATGGTAATTCAAACTCCGGGTTCCAAATGGCAAACTTCTAAAGTAAGCCATGGGAATGAAATTCTTGTCGATAGACTTGTCTTCCTTGCATCCTTAATAGCTCTCAAGTCCTCGGACATAAACATCATCTTGGGTATGGACGGGATGTCAGCTCATTATGCTAAGATTGATTGTGCCACTAGAACCGTTCAACTTACTCACCCATCGGGCAAGACAGTCAATGTCTTAACTCGAGTGGCCAAGCGCCAGCTTTACTCCCTAAATGCCAACCCCCTTCCAGACCTTGAAGATATTCCGGTAGTCTGAGACTTCCCAGATGTCTTTCCAGAAGAACTGCCAGGTGTTCCACCTGACAGGGATGTCGAGTTTGTGATAGACCTTGTTCCAGGAACCGTTCCAATTTCTACGAGACCCTATAAGATGGCACCCTTAGAACTAGCCGAGCTTAAGAACCAACTCGATGAGTCCTTGAAAAAGGGTTTCATCCGTCCTAGTTCCTCTCCTTGGGCTTGCCCCGTCCTCTTCATCAAGAAGAAGGATGGAAGGATCGGATGGTTGTAGATTACCGACCTGTCAACTTGGTCACTATCAAGAACAAGTATCCGCTTCCCAGGATCAACGATCTATATGACCAGCTCGCTGGATCCTCAGTCTTTTCCAAGATGGATTTGATGTTGGGCTACCATCAAATCAAAATCAGAAACGGGGACATTCCCAAAACGGCCTTTTTTACTCGTTATGGCCAATACGAGTACACCGTCATGTCCTTCGGTTTAACCAATGCCCCAGCCACTTTCTCTCAGTTAATGAACTCGGTCTTCATGGAGTATTTGGATAAATTCGCCGTAGTATACCTCGATGACATACTCATCTACTCCAAGAATGAAGAGGAACATGCCGAACATCTAAGGCTGGTATTGACGAAACTTCGAGAGCATCACCTTTATGCCAAATTCTCCAAGTGTGAATTTTGGTTGCCAGAAGTGACCTATCTAGGCCATGTAATCTCTGGTAAGGGTATTGCTGTCAATCCCGACCGAGTTCAAGCCATCCTTGATTGGACTCCACCTGAGACGGTCAAGCAAGTTCGGAGCTTCCTTGGCTTAGCGAGTTATTGCCGCCGCTTCGTCGAGAATTTCTCCAAGGTTGCTAAACCTCTAACTGAACTCCTCAAGAAAGATAAAAAGTTCGAGTGGACCCCACAGTGTGAGTTCAGCTTTCAGGAACTGAAAAGATGCCTGACATCTGCTCCCGTACTGGTACCACCAGATTTCTCCAAGGACTTTATTATCTATTGCGACGCCTCGCGACAAGGACTAGGTTGCATACTCATGCAAGATCGTCAGGTAATTGCCTATGCTTCACGGCAATTACATCCACATGAGGAAAACTATCCCACACATGATCTAGAGCTTGCAGCTGTAGTCCATGCACTCAAAACTTGGCGACATTACCTTCTCGGTAATCATTGCGAGATCTTCACCGATCACCAAAGTTTGAAATATATCTTCACCCAATCGGATTTGAATCTCAGGCAAAGACGTTGGGTCGAGTTGATCTCGGATTACGACTTAGGAATAACTTACACCCCCGGCAAAGCCAATGTCATGGCCGATGCGCTAAGTCGTAAATCTTATTGTAACAACCTGATGTTACAACAAACTCAACCACTTCTCCATGAGGAATTTCGTAAGTTTAACCTTCACATTGTTCCTCAAGGATTCCTATCCACCCTGGTGGCGAAACCTACCCTTACGGATCAGATCATCAAGGCACAGAAGGTAGATCCGGGAATCTCCTGTATTAAGAGAAACATTAAGAAAGGAGTCGCAAATTGTTTCTCCGTTGATGATCAAGGTGTCGTATACTTTGGAAACCGCTTAGTGGTTCCCAAGGCACGAAACCTGAGGCGGCTGATTCTTAAGGAAGCTCATGAATCCTCTCTCACCATTCATCCCGGTAGTACTAAAATGTATCAATACCTATGCCAGAGGTTTTGGTGGACTAGGATGAAGAGAGAAATTGCTCAATACATTGCTAGTTGCGGTGTCTGTCGTCGTGTTAAAGCAGAGCATCAACGGCCTGCTGGCACCCTTCAACCTTTGGCTATTCCTGAGTGGAAATGGGATAAAATCAGTATGGATTTCATTACTGGGTTTCCCAGGACCAAGAGAGGGAATAATGCTATCTTTATCGTGATCGACCGTCTTTCCAAAGTAGCCCATTTCCTACCTGTTCGTGAGAGTATCACCGCTAGCCAGCTAGCTGATTTATACATCTCCCGAATAGTGTCTCTTCATGGTGTCCCATTGGAAATTAACTCAGACCGTGGGAGTCTCTTCACCTCTCGATTTTGGGAAAGTTTCCAAAATTCTATGGGAACTCGTCTCTCTTTTAGCACCGCCTTCCACCCCCAATCAAGTGGTCAAGTAGAGCGAGTAAATCAAATTCTGGAAGATATGCTCCGAGCTTCTGTCATCTCATTCGGAATGGTTGGGAGAAATGCCTTCCATTCGCGGAGTTTGCTTATAACAATAGTTATCAAGCTAGCTTGGGCAAAGCTCCTTTCGAAGTTCTTTATGGACGAAAATGTCGAACGCCTCTTAACTGGTCAGAAACCGGGGAAAGACAACTCTTTGGCCCGGATATGATTCAGGAAGCAGAAGAGCAGGTTCGCGTTATTCGTGAGAAATTGAAAACAGCCCAATCTCGTCAAAAGAGCCAATATGATCGTAAACATAAGCTCATGACTTATGAAGTCGGCGAGAAGGCTTACCTCCGGGTTACTCTGTTAAAGGGAACCCATCGTTTTGGTATCAAAGGCAAATTGGCTCCTCGTTACATTGGACCCTTTCACATTCTTGCCAAACGAGGAGAAGTTGCCTACCAATTGGAACTACCTCCGCATCTTTCCAGAGTCCATGATGTCTTCCATGTTTCTCAACTCAGGCGATGCTTCGCGGATCCTATCCGTGGAGTGGACCACGAAACGCTTGATCTACAAGATAACCTCTCATATCGGGAATATCCCGTTTCGTATCCTTGATCAAGTCGAGTGTACCACTCGACGCCATAATATCAAGTTTCTCAAGGTTCAGTGGTCACACCATTCCGAAAAGGAAGCCACTTGGGAAAGGGAGGATCGTCTTCGACTCGAGTACCTCACCTTCTTCCCAACAGATCCTAAATCTCGGGACGAGATTCTTTTGAGTGGGGGTGAGTTGTCACACCCTAGCAAGTTCATGCATTAGAGTGTTTGCATCATGTTTAATTCTCCCAGAAAGATGAAATGGGGATAACAGAACCCCCAGCACCCCCCTTAAACCAACTAGGGTTTACTAAAATTGGTTTCAATGAACCCAAAATGCCCTTCACAAAATGTTCATCATTTTTGGATTGGGCTAAAACCCCTGGAAAAAATGGTGCACTCTTTTCTAGGACATTCTGGATTTTTTGAATTAAATCATAAGTATTTGAATTTGGGCATTTAAATACTATAAAATATTTTAAATGCTCAAATAATTCTGGAAATAAGTGTGGGCTGTTGGAAATAATCTAAACAGAGCCTGTAATTATTTTCAGGATTTCTGGAAACGTTTTAGTATTTTTAATAAAGCCCAACAGTTGCAGAAAATTAGAAAACAGAAAACAATTTAGAAAGAGAGAGAGAGAGAGAGAGAGAGAGAGAGAAAGGACAGAGGCCACTTACCTGGATGGCCCGGCCCATCTGGCATGTGCCAGTCATCACCTACCTCTGCCAGTAGGCAGAGGAGGGACACCGCGACGCCGCCGAGCTCGCCACGCCACCTCCCTGCCTGCCTGCCCTCGCCCGCGCCAACGCGACGCCTCGAAACGCCTCCGCGACGCCGCCCCAACCCCCTGGACACCTCACTCTTCCCCCCTGCTCTCCCCCTCGCTCCCCCAAAGCCATGGCCGATGCAGCCGCCGCCGTCTTGCCGCCGTAGCCGTAGCCACCATCGTCCCCGTGCCGCGCCACCATGTCCGTTCGCTCCGCCGTCGTCGACTACGTCGAGCAGGCTGAGCCCCGAGCGCTCGCACGCCCTGCACCGCCTCCACCGACACTGTCTTCGTCGACCATCGCCAGAGATCCCCTCCGCCGTCACCGCCGCAACAGGCCATCCCCGACCTCGTCGTCAGCTCCGTTGCAACCACCGTGAGCCTGGCCACCTCCCTATCCTCTCCGTCCTCCCTCTCGAGCCTCGTAGCGACCGCATGTAGCTCACCCGCACGCGCCGCCATGGAGCTCGTCGCCAACGATGCTCCGGCCACCCACTGGCGACACCATTGTGTCCAACGTGCTCACCGCATCCCCAGGAGCCCAACACACCATCCCACATGCCTCGCTGTGCCCCGTAGCCTCGGGTTCATCTTCACCCGAGCTCCGACGACCGCCAAGGTCATCGCCGGTGTCGTTCCCGGCCTCCCCGAGCTCCACTTCCACCACCAAACGCCGCGGCTTGCTCCCAGCAACGCGTAGAGCCTCTCCCCCGCGCAAATGGTCGCCTGTGGGCATTTTCCGAAGCCCTCCGCCGCATCTGGCCTCGCCGGCGGCTAAACGCCGGCGGGTTTGACCCGTTGACTTTGACTGGGTGGGCCCAGGTTGACTCCCCTGAGTCTATGACAAGTGGGCCCCCTCTGCTAATTAACCTAGGGTTAGCACTAACTAATTTTAGTTAGTTTAGGTCACTGACATGTGGGCCCAAGCCCCACTGACAGTTAGTTAGTATTAACTTAACCCTCTTAATTAGCTGTTTCACTGACGTGTGGGTCCCAGCCGTCAGGTTTGACCTGGGCTGGCGCCTTTGACTCGCTGACATCACAGTGACGCAGTGCTGACGCAATTATTTATTTTTCTGGATTTATTCTTATATAGGAAATTCCGGAAAATAGCCTAAACTTCTAAAAATCATAGAAAATCAACCATAGCTCCAAATCAAACAAATTATATATGAAAAATGATCAGAAAAATTCAATCTTTCAATCTGTAATGGTTTCATGCATGACAAAACACTTTAACCTTGCTGTTTAGGTGAAACAAGCTAATACACTTATTATGCATAAGAACTTAAGCTTCCATTTGAATCTTTGATTCAAATGGACCCATTTCAACTTGTTTCACATTGCATTAGGCAGGACACCTCATTTTGCCATGTCATAGCATGCATCATATTGTTGCATATTGCCATGTGTTGATTATATACTGTGGTGTCTTTCGTGGTAGGTTCTGCCTCCGAGGATATCTCCGAGTATCCAGCTGAAGGGCAGTACCCTACTACCACTCCATCAGGCAAGCAGCCCCATTGATCATATCGATACAATCCCATGTTCTCGCCTCTGCTCTCATTTACTACATTAAGACAACAACGTTTCAAACTGCTGTGTGCTAGGTAGTTGAACCCTTATCCTCTGCATGACCTGTCATTGCCACATGAAACCCACTGTCGGTGTCAAAACCGGTGGATCTCGGGTAGGGGGTCCCGAACTGTGCGTCTAGGCCGGATGGTAACAGGAGGCAAGAGACACAAAGTTTTACCCAGGTTCGGGCCCTCTTGATGGAGGTAAAACTCTACATCCTGCTTGATTAATATTGATGATATGGGTAGTACAAGAGTAGATCTACCACGAGATTAGAGAGGCTAAACCCTAGAAGCTAGCCTATGGTATGATTATATGTTGTGATTGTTGTCCTACGGACTAAAACCCTCCGGTTTATATAGACACCGGAGAGGGTTAGGGTTACACAGAGTCGGTTACAATGGTAGGAGATCTACATATCCGTATCACCAAGCTTGCCTTCCACGCCAAGGAAAGTCCCTTCCGGACACGGGACGAAGTCTTCAATCTTGTATCTTCATAGTCCAGGAGTCCGGCTGAAGGTATAGTCCGGCTATCCGGACACCCCCTAATCCAGGACTCCCTCAGTAGCCCTTGAACCAGGCTTCAATGACAACGAGTTCGGCGCGCAGATTGTCTTCGGCATTGCAAGGCGGGTTCCTCCTCCAAGTACTTCATAGAAGATTTTGGACACAAAGGATAGTGTCCGGCTCTGCAAAATAAGTTTCCACATATTGCCGTAGAGAGAATAATATTTACACAAATCTAATCTGCTAACGTATTCCGTAGCGCGACATCACACTACGGCCAAGCCTTTATTCGAATCGTTTTTACCCCCCCCCCCCACCTCAGCGCGTTTCGCGAGGCGGTTTCCTTGGCACGTCTTGTCAAAGCAGAGATCGTGTTCCCTTTATTTGCGGGATTCTCATCAATACGGGCATGGGTAACCCAACCGTTTCTAGGACTCCTAGACTATAGGCAAGTACAAACGGCCACGGAGAGGACGCTTGATATTCACCCTCTTTATAAAGGGACAAGGCTTTTACTTTTCCCTCCCGTGCTCAAATGAATCCTTCCCCCACCTCGAGCTCAAACACCCAAAGTCCAGGTCAGGTGCTCTGAACCTTCAATCATGTCCGGATCTAGCCTTCAAGGCTAATGGATGCCTTCCTCCGTCACGGAAGAAGACATCAAAAAGTTGAGGGAGGCCAGATATCTGACCGCCGAGGTTTCGCATCGGCTGCCGACCCGAGGGCAGGCCGTCTCCTCTCCCGAACCCAACGAGAACGTCGTGTTCGTCTCCCACTTCCTCCGAGGTCTAGGCCTTGCTCTGGATCCTTTCGTCAGGGGTTTGATGTTTTATTACGGGCTAGATTTCCATGATCTAGCTCCGGACTCCTTTCTTCATATCACGACATTTATTGTCGTGTGTGAGGACTTCCTCCGTGTTACCCCTCACTTCGGCATGTGGCTCAAGACCTTTGAAGTAAAACCGAAGATGATCGAGGGGCAACATGCAGCGTGCAGAGGTGCTTCAATAGGCAAGATGACAGGAGCTCCATGGCCAAAAGGTTCCATTCCAGAGGTGTCTGAATTGTGGCAACAGGAGTGGTTTTACATCACGGCTCCTAGAAGTGCCAAGTGGGCGGCCGCCCCTGTTTTCCGCTCGGGCCCCCCACTACAACTGATGTCATGGATCAGCAGAGGTCTAAGCTGGGGTCCAGCCAAGGACGTGCCTATACTGCAAAGCCGCATTCGAGATATCTTTGAGGGAGATTTTAGTTTGGTTGTGGTAATACAAGTTATGCTGGTTCGTCAAGTCCAGCCTTGCAAACGCCGGTCCCTTCGCTTGTGGGAGTTCAATCCAGAGGGACCGCGTGTCATTCAAAATTTCCTCGGCTTGACACACGAGGAGATGTACAAGTCATTCTTCGGACCTCAGGTAGAGTGTCCGGATATCACCGAGGACGTGGGCCTGAGCAGTAACCGCGCCGCCGAACAGGTAAGGAATCTTCTGGCCGAACATACTATCTCTTATTTGTTACGAAGTTATTTTTGAGAGTTTGCTTTTTGACCAGGACTGGCTAACAAAGGCGAAGTTGATTCGGTGTTCGGCCCCCCTCCCTGAGGGTTTGGACAATCCGATATTGGAAAAGATGCTCCAGGTCGCACCTTGCCCAGAGCCCTTGAAGGAAGATACTGGGGAGGATAATTCGGGCAGACGCAGGCCCCCAACGCTGCCCATTCTAACCGAGGGAGCGAGCGTCTCCATGAAGGAAGATGGCCGGAGGAGGAAAAGGACTGCGCCCGAGGATTCGGAAGCCGAAGCTTCCAAACGGGAGAAGAAGTCTCCCACAGAGGGTCCTACCTCGGGGGGTGCTTTTGCCACACAAAGTCCGTGAGGGGATCAACTCTCCAACGAGTTGTAAGTGACCCGAAATACTTTAATAGTACATGTATGCCATCTTTTTCTTCTGAGAAAATAACCACCACATATATCTTTGCAGTTCGAGCCTTAGCCCCTCTCAAATGAGCTCGTCTTCGGGGGATCTTCTTCCAGAGATGATGGAGAGCGAAACGCCTCCTCCGGACTTCTCCGCTCCAGAAGCGGGCGACCCGGAAGTGTCGTCGCGGAGGGCCTCTCCGAGTCCGGTGAGGCCAGAAGATAATTCCATTGACCCCCGAAGCTCCCAGTATCCGGCTCCCGAAGAGAGCAGACAAAAGAGTCTGGCACCGTCTGGTGTGCGATCGGATGTTCTGAGGGAGTTGGTGGGGCGAGCGGCCATCTCAGATGAACACCGTATGCTGATGAATACGGTGATGGAGAGAATCTTGTCCGCCGAAAGCGGATTGCATGAAGCTTTTATGAGTCTACCGACAGGCTTTGAGGTACGTAAGATAATGTATGATAGTCCTGCACATGCTAGGTGTGCCCTGTGTAGATAGTATCCCCTGAGACTCTGGTTGTCGTCGGGAACGGCGACGAACAGAGGATCATATTCCCAGGTAATAACCATACTGCCTCTATGTGCAGGTGATGGAAGCTCCGGTGGCTAGCCGGACTAGCGAGTTTGCCAATTTAAAACGGCAGCTGGATGCGGCAGACGCCGACATCGAGCTTGTTAACAAAAGGCTTGACGAGGCACAGGGTAAGTGTTATTATCTGGTAAACGCCACATGGTAAGAGCAGCATGATGCCAGTATCTTTAATATGTTGTGACTGCAGATGGAGCTACCACTGTTGAAGCCTTGCGAGCAGAACTTGCCCGAGCCAAGGAACAAGCGAGGATTGGTAATGCGGCTGCTTTGAAGGCGGCCGAAGAGTTGAAAGCCGAGAAGGCCGCGCATGGCGAGAGCCAAGATAAGATGGCCAAGATGGCCATAGAATTAAAAGACGCCGCCGACCGTTGCCGGGTTCTTGAAAAAGAAAACCTAGCGAAGGCATCGGACCTTGAGAAGGCTACTGCGACGAAAAAAGACATCCGCTCTGCTATGAGGGCGAAGAAAGAGGAGCTGCCGGAAGCCGGGGATATTGCAGCTGGGAAATCCTTTATGTTACGAAGGAAGTTCGGAGATCCACGGTATGCCCCTATGGATCGGCTGTGGAGTTCGGAGGATGTGTATATGGATTTGGCGGCGAGCGCTGCCGATGCGGCCAAGTACTTCCAGGGTCAGACGGACCGTGAAGTGGACCAGCTGTTTTGGACACAATTCCATTCTCCCGAGCGTCCGCTTTCATTGACTGACCAGTTAGCCGAATGGGCCGAACTGAATAGGTTGTCCGGACTCGCCATGAAGTCTGTTGTGGATCAGCTATGGCCGGAAAGGCCAAAACCGAACAGCTATTTCAGCTTAGTGCAGCAGTTCCTTGATGTGGTGCCGCGCATTAATGCGATGAAGAGGTCGGCATGCATAGAGGGCTCACGGATGGCTTTTGCCCGTGTTAAAGCATACTGGGCAGAGATGGATGCTACCACTGTTGCAGCGCGGGATTCGGCCATAGGCCGAATGGCTGCTGAGCACTATTTTGAAGAAGTTCTTGAGGGTGCTCGTTTGATAGAGACCCAGTGCTCAAAAAATATTATGTTTGAGTGATATGTATTCTCATTGTAAGCTAAATGCTTTTTATAAATATTTATAATGCTATTTTTATACTTTTGCATGAAAGTAATATGATGTCTCCTGGGCGGCCGTTTATGTATACATGTGTATAACCTGAAAGATTGCAGCCATCGGCTTCAACCCCCACGCATATAATGCGGAGGTGCTCGCAAAAAACGCCCGTTCACACTTAACCCAGCTTCTTGGTCCTATTAAGGAGGTGATAGCAGAGCGAGCGAGGCAACCGGACTATAATGCTTTAGCACTTTCACTTAGCCATAGGAGTTTGACAGTGGGGCTACTAGATAGCCCCTGGTGGCTCCGCACTCTCCCGATCCCGGGGTGTGTACATGCCTGGCCGGAAAACGACCCTTCGTTAAGGCGGAGGAATTCTAACATTCCAACAGCTCATCGAGTGGTTGACCAGTCCCACGCTATATCATGACAGTCAGTTTTCGGCTTTCTCTACTGAGGTGCTCGTCCGGATGAACCAGGGCACAATCACAGTAGTTCTCCTGGTGCTACCTTAGCCGGTAAAGTGGAACGTAAGGCACCAAAACACAGGAGCCGGGAAAACCCAACATTTGACGAAAGACAATGATTCGGAGCTGATGCATATAGGGCCAAACTCGCGACGCCGAACACTCCCTAAGGTATTCGGTCTTTGTGGTATAAACCGGGCCTAAATAGTGGCCTTTGTAAGAAGCCCCTTGTGTCCAGGTACGTGCATTGTTCTGGCGTGGCCACATGCCAAGACGTCAGCATCCTTCTCAACGGTGGATATGTATCAACAAGAGACAGTAAAAAAGGATTACGCAGGGTCTTAATCTAAAAAGAATCCTTGGAGCGGGTCCCTGCTGCACGTCTGCGCCTGTGTCTCCATTGTGCCGTATCCTGGACGGGTGTAGCACGATGATCGTCTATAAAAGAGAGGAATTTAGGTGAAAAAGTTGTCGTGCAAAAGGATAGTTTTTAAAGAAACCATGTATAATTCAAGATGAGAAAAAATTGCCACTTGTCTGCGCGCGTTGAGCCCCTTGTATTGGCAAATAGGGGTGTGACCATTTATCCGGTATAAATAGCGGCGCCGGACTTGATTAATCGTGTCCGAGGTCTTGACGACCTGTTGAATGCTTTCGCTGGTCTGGACATTTTTAGTGTGCGGCTGCCAAGGCAGCTGCACTCTCTTCGGCGCGCAAAGATCGCTTGATATTTCCGTTCACTGTAATGATGCCACGTGGGCCGGGCATCTTGAGTGTGAGGGAGGCGTAGTGTGGTATTGCATTAAAGCGAGCGAAAGCTTCGCGTCTGAGCAGTGCTTGATAGCCACTTTGGAATGGAGCGATGTGGAAGATTAAATGTTCGTGACGGAAGTTATCGGGGGAGTCGAATATAACTTTTAAGGGCCATTTGCATTTCTGTCCCTAACTCGAACCACCTAATCAGATATACCCCTAATTCGAAAGCCTGCTCAAATTTGCCCCTCCGCCGTTAGGTGCCCTTACAGAAAAGCCCTTCTGCGCCGTTACCGTCCGGTCAAACAACTTTGACCGTCCTGAAAAAAATAGCAAAAAAATTTAAAAAAATCTAAAATTTTGTGAGATCGAAGATACTCATGTGCGCAAGGTGCATGCAAATTTTTTTGCTATTTGGACATTCCAGGAGCTCGTGGCGAGGAAAAACAGTTAATATGCACGCTAGTGAACAGTAAATTTGAAATAAAATAGCAAGAAAATTCAAAAAAATATGAAATTTTTTGGCATCAAAGAGGCTTGGGTGCACAAGGTGCTTGCAAGTTTTTCTGATCAAATGACTTGCGAGGAGCTCTCGCAAGAAAAAACAAAATAGTCATTTTTTCCCAAGTTTTTTCCCGGGCCAGATTTTGTTTTTTTCTCCACAAGCCCCTCCAATGTCCAAACACAACAAAAATTGGCACGCAGATTTTAGACCATAGCCTCTTTGATGCCAAAAAATTTCATATTTTTTTGAATTTTCTTGCTATTTTTTTGAATTTACTGTTCACAGGCTTACATATTTACTGTTTTTCCTTTGACACGAGCTCCTGGAATGCCCAAACAGCACAAAAAATTGCACGCACCTTGCGAACCTGAGTATCTTTGATCTCACAAATTTTCAGATTTTTTAGATTTTTTTGCTATTTTTTTGGGGCCGGTCAATGCCCTTTGACCGGCTTTGACCGGACGGTAACGGCGCAAAAGGGCATTTCTGTAAGGGCACGTAACGGCGGAGGGGCATTTTTGAGCAGGCTTTCGAATTAGGGGCAAATGTGAGTAGTGGGTTCGAGTTAGGGACACAGATGTAAAAGACCCAACTTTTAATGGGAGGGAGCCCGTACAACGAGCCCCTGGGCTTTGCATTACTCCTTTAAAGGTAGTATTGCTATGGCGAATTTTTGTTGGGTCTAACCCCATCCCGCGGATTGTATCCTGATATATTAGGTTTAGATTGCTGCCACCGTCCATCAAGACTCGTGTGAAGTGATATCCGCCAATTTCTGGGTCTAATACCAGGGCAGCCCATCCTGCACGCCAGATACTTGCTGAGTAATCGCGATGGTCGAAAGTGATCGGTTGAGATGACCAGTGGCAGGACTTCGCGGTGACGGGCGCTTGGGTATATTTTCCTGGGAGTGCCGCGTTGTTTTTTCCCTTGATCACGTGTAACACGTTTACTGTTTGACTTCTGGTGGGAATTTCTTTTGTTCCTCAGTGTCTTGCTTGGGAGGCTCGTCCTCGTCTTCGCTTGGTGTATCCTCCCCCTTGTGTACGGCGTTAAGCTTGCCGGACTGCTTGAAGACCCAACATTCTCTATGGGTATGATTAGCAGGTTTACCAGGGGTACTATGGATCTGACATACTTGGTCCAGAATTTTGTTTAGGCTGGACAGTTCGTCCCTGGTGCCTTTAGAGGGCGGCTTTTGCTGACCTGGCCGAGAGCTTTTGAATCCGGCGTTTACTGCCGTGCCCTTCGTGTTGTCTTCTTTATTCCGGCGTTTGTTATTGCTCTTGCGCCGTGATTTCCCGTTTCCATCTCTAACTTCAGATGTACTGGGGTCGCTGGTGCTGCATCTGGCTAGCCAGCTGTCCTCACCCGCGCAAAAGCGGGTCATGAGGCTTGTTAATGCGGCCATCGTTCTCGACTTATCTTGGCCGAGGTATCTGGCGAGCCATTCGTCACGGACGCTATGCTTAAAAGCTGCCAAGGCTTCGGCGTCCGGACAGTCGATAATCTGGTTCTTTTTAGTAAGAAACATGTTCCAAAGTTTTCGGGCTGACTCTCCGGGCTGTTGAGTTATATGACTCAAATCATCCGCATCCGGAGGTCGGACATAAGTCCCTTGAAAATTTGCCTGAAAGGCGTCTTCGAGCTCTTCCCAACTTCCAATGGAGCTTTCGGGGAGGCCTTTAAGCCAGTGACGAGCTGGCCCTTTGAGCTTGAGGGGTAAGTACTTGATGGCGTGGAGATCATCTCCTCGAGCCATATGGATATTAAGGATATAGTCCTCAATCCATACCCCAGGGTCTGTTGTTCCGTCGTATGTCTCTATGTTTATGGGTTTGAATCCCTCTGGAAATTCATGGTCCAGCACCTCATCGGTGAAACATAGGGGGTGTGCGGCACCCCTGTATCTGGGTGTACCGTGTTGTTCGGATGTTTGTTGTGTTGCATTGTAGGCTGGGGCGCGCTTGTGTGGTCCATAGATGGATCTTGTTGCGCCGTCCTTTGGGTGCGAGCCCTCGCATGGGTCGCGTGTTGTATTGTGAGTGGCATTGTTTGCCGCTCTGTGTTTGCAGTGGGGTCGTCTATCCGGCCAGGTGGCTGCTTTGATATTTGGTTGTGGGGGGTCTGAGGCCTCCTCATCGAATTCAGGTAGCAGCTTCCGCTTTGGGTAGCTCTTGGAGGGGCGATTGTCGTCGTACCTCGCTGTTGTGTTGAGTATTTTACTCCATCTGATTTGGAGTGTGTCTTGCGCAGCCTTGAGCCTTTGCTTCTGCTTTTTAAGACTCCTCGCGGAGGCAACAAGCCTTTTACAGGCATTCTGCTGCTCCGGGTGCCTGTCCGGCGTTATGTCGTCCGGACTATTATCCTTGATAGAATTTGTTTGTTCGGTTTGATTATCCGGATTGCCGTTGTCTGGCAGCGGTTCGCCCTGCTCCAGCGCTGGGTTTGTGTGATCGTTATTTCTATCGAGGCGGGATTTGGGGCGGCACTTGCGTCGCCGCTTTGACTGCTTCTCGAGGGAACAAGCCTTCGGTGCGTCCTTCCGCTCCTCGTCGTCATCTTTTGGTGCGTCCACCATGTATACGTCATATGATGAGGTGGACGTCCAGCGCCCTGTGGGCGGTGGTTCTTCTTCGCCTCCCGCATCGTCGTCCATACCGTCGATGTCTTCAAAGTCGAAGTCGAGCATGTCGGTTAAATCATCGACAGTGGCTACGAAGTGGGTGGTGGGTGGGCGTCGAATTTCTTCGTCTTCCGCATCCCAATCCCGCTGGCCATAATCCGGCCAGGGATCTCTTGACAAAGAGAGAGACTTTAGTGATTTCATAAGGTCGCCAAAGGGCGAGTGCTGAAAGATATTTGCAGTAGTAAACTCCATGATCGGTGCCCGATCGAATTTGATTGGCAGGGGCGCGGAAGGTTCGGAGTCTAGAAAAGAGTCCGGCACCTTGGAGTCACGGGCTTTGCAGAGGATGAGGTTGGTGTTCGGCTCGATCGCCGTTGAGACTGCGGCCCCCGAGGCGGTGTCTAGCCATCCGTCCTCGATTGGCGCAATTGGCTCCGAGCTAAGGGTCGAAGCTGGTGCGGGTGCGGCCTCCGGGATACTGTTCGGCAGCAGAGCTAGGTCATGCCCATCGTGACAGTGCGGCGCGCCTGGCTGTGGCTCGAATCCGTCGAAGATCAAGTCTCCGCGGATGTCGGCCGTGTAGTTCAAACTTCCAAATCTGACCTGATGGCCAGGGGCGTAGCTTTCAATCTGCTCCAGATGGCCAAGCAAATTAGCCCGCAGTGCGAAGCCGCCGAAGACAGAGATCTGTCCGGGGAGAAAAGTCTCACCCTGTACCGCATCACTATTGATGATAGTAGGAGCCATCAAGCCTAACGGCGATGACACGGAGGAACTCTCAATGAAAGCACCAATGTCGGTGTCAAAACCGGCGGATCTCGGGTAGGGGGTCCTGAACCGTGCGTCTAGGCCGGAT
Organism: Triticum urartu; assembly: GCF_003073215.2. Lineage (NCBI taxonomy): Eukaryota > Viridiplantae > Streptophyta > Magnoliopsida > Poales > Poaceae > Triticum > Triticum urartu. The sequence goes on along the minus strand of NC_053024.1, from coordinate 471,657,291 downwards.
GGTAACAGGAGGCAAGGGACACGAAGTTGTACCCAGGTTCGGGCCCTCTTGATGGAGGTAAAACCCTACGTCCTGCTTGATTAATATTGATGATATGGGTAGTACAAGAGTAGATCTACCATGAGATCAGAGAGGCTAAACCCTAGAAGCTACCCTATGGTATGATTGTATGTTGTGATTGTTGTCCTACGGACTAAAACCCTCCGGTTTATATAGACACCGGAGAGGGTTAGGGTTACACAGAGTCGGTTACAATGGTAGGAGATCTACATATCCGTATCGCCAAGCTTGCCTTCCACGCCAAGGAAAGTCCCTTCTGGACACGGGACGAAGTCTTCAATCTTGTATCTTCATAGTCCAGGAGTCCGGCTGAAGGTATAGTCCGGCTATCCGGACACCCTCTAATCTAGGACTCCCTCACCCACTAGCATGTGTAGGAGTTGATTGAGCCATGTATGTGTTTCCTACCTTGCTATACCTGCTATGCTTAGAGTTGAGTCAGGTCTGGTGCATCTGGGTGATGGGCTAGAGTGAAATGATTATGTCGGTAATGTGAGGGGTGTGTTGAACATGATTTGGTAAAGGTATCGATGAGAGGCCTTGTAGGAGTACATGGTGGGTTGTTTCATTGAGGCCGTCCCTAAGAACTGAGATCTATATGTGTGATTTCAGAATCAGCTACTACCATACATTGGGCCCGAAACCAATGGACTCTCTCGGCTTCTTAATCACCCTAGTACTCTGTCCAGGAGTTGCAACTAGTTTCTGGTGTTTGTAGGTTATGTGTTGACGGTCGTGCGTAGCGCTGACCCTGGGGGTGGGCTATGATGCGGTAGATACACCGTGGCCGGGTATGCCGGGCGCCCGTTAGGCGTCTTGGGACCATGTTCACATCGTTCGGGGACGTATGTGGAAACCTCGGCTGGACTCCCTGCGGATGGAACCTGGATAGGCGATAAACCTGGACTAGAGACTTGAGTGTTTAGGTAGGCCGTGGCCGACACCCTCGTTGGGCTTCCGCTTGAAGGTTGCCGAGTACATGTCATGTAAACGACGGTAAGTGGTGAGAGCGTGTATGAAGAAGTACACCCCTGCAGGGTTAACATCATCTATTCGAATAGCCGCGTCCACGGTAGAGGACTACTTAGTTGCCTATACAGTTCATAGACAAGTTAATGGTTACTACTAAAAGACTCAAGATAAGTGTGAGTACCAAGGATGGCCCTCTCGTAGGATGACGAGGGAGGATCCCCGGTGGAGTATTGTGTTGGTGATTTAGTGGACTCGTGTGCGAAAACTATTTACTAGTGGTGTCTCGTAGGATAGCTTAGCCAAGAGTCAAAGCTGGCTTGCTGCAATAACTCCACCACCTTCTTGAGAATGAGCATGTATAGTAGGTTCTGTTGTAAGACTTGCTGAGTACCTTTGTACTCATGTTTGCTTTAATTACTATTTTCAGACGACAACACCGCCCCCTCCGATGGGTTTTATGTAGACCTCGACGTCGATGAGTAACTTGCCACCCAGGTGGTGATCCTGGCCATGGAGGGCCCTACGTAGATAGACAGGCTTCGAGAAGCCTTCTTTCTTTCTAGTGTCTGTACTCAGACTATTTGCTTCCGCATGTGCTTGTATGCTTGTATGACTTGAGTGTCGGGTCATGTGACCCCTACCTGTATGAACATGTTATGTATGGCTCTCTGGAGCCTTTAAATAAAGTACTTGAGTTGTAGAGTTTTGTTGTGATGCCATGTTGTATTTGCACATATCGAGCATATTGTGTGTATGATTGAAATGCTTGGTATGTGTGGGATCCAACAATCTAGTTGTTTATCCTTGGCAGCCTCTCTTATGGGGAAATGTAGTCTAGTGCTCCTCGAGCCATAGTAGTCCGCTACAGCCCGGTTCACCGGAGTCCTGCTAGCCCAGCACTACTGCTCAAGACACTTGACTGGCCGGCATGTGTTTCACTTCGTTCCTATGTTTGCCCCTTGGGGGAAATGTCACGCGGTGACATCCGGAGTCCTGCCTAGCCTGCTACAACCCGGGTTCCCCGGAGTCCTGTTAGCCCAGTGCTACAGCCCGGATTCACACGCTGATGACCGACATGCTCGATGTGATTCATGTATGCCTGTCTCCATAGGTCTGTGCCGCTTTGGGTTCACGACTAGCCATGTCGGCCCGGGTTCTCTATCATATGGATGCTAGCGACACTATCATATACGTGAGCCAAAAGGCACAAACGGTCCCGGGCCATGGTAAGGCGACACCCGTGGGGATACCGTGCGTGAGGCCGCAATGTGATATGAGGTGTTACCGGCTAGATCAATGTGACTTGGAATCGGGGTCCTGACACCCTCATATGATGTTCAATTACTCCTCTCGGGACCCCAACTAGCTTCTTGGGCTCCCAGGTGAATACTTCCTTGTTCGCTCGCAGGAAGTCCACCAACTCCTTTTCTTGATCGGGGGCAAGGTCAGCGCCTATGATAAAGTGGCTCCTGAGGACCCGTCTTCATCGACTGGCACCTGCTTTGTTTCTGCCTTGTCTTGGGTAAACAACTGCTTCTTCTTGGTCGTTGCAGCCCCCTTGACCCTGGGCTCTGCCTTGTCGGCCGGGCAAGCTGCCGTCGTGGCCCTGAAGGCTAGCTTGAGGGCCGCCACAGCTTCCTTGGTGTCTCCGGTCACAGTGAGGACGCCCTCGCTTCCTGGCATCTTCATGAGGTTGTAAGCAGGGTGAGTTGCCGCCTTGAACTGGGCCAGCGCCGGGTACCCAAGGATGGTGTTGTGCGGCATACTGATGTGGGCGATGTCGAAGTCGATTAGCTCGATGCGGTAGTTGTTGCGCATGCCGAAGGTTACGGGAAGACGGATCTGCCCCAAGGGGTTGGAGGAGCCGCCGCCGACTCCGGAGAAGGACCGGCTGGGGAGGAGCCGCTCAAGCGGTACGTGGAGGAGACTGGAGGCCTCCACAGAGAGCATGTTGAGGCCAGCACCACCGTCGATGAGGGTCTTGGTGACGGCTACCCCGCAGATGGTCGGCGTGCAGAGCATCGGAAGCACGCCCAAACCGATAGTGTTGATCGGGTGATCTCCTAAGTCGAAGACCAGGTCGGCCTTTGGCGCCGCCCACCCCGGGGGAGCCCCTGCCACGTGGAGGCTGCCCCGATCTGGCGGAAGAACGGCTTGACGTGACGGCCCGAGGGTGGTGCCTGCGAGCCGCCGAGAAGAGTTGCGATGATGGGGGCCGCCGGTTCCCCGAAGCACGTGATGAAGAGGCCGCGTAGCTCCTGCCAGGTGGCCACAGACGATTTCGGCAGATGGAGGAGCCAGGCGTGTGGCACACCAGCGAGGGCCATTGGGAACCAGTCGGCCATGATCTTGTCGTCGCCCCCGGCCTCCAGAACGGCCTCCTCGTATGCCAGCAGGAAGGCCGCCGGATCCGCCGCACCATCGTAACGGGGCGACATCTCCGGCCTGAACTTGGGCGGCCACTGCACCCGCCGCAGGGCGGGAGCAAGGGCCCGGAGCCCCTAGGCGCCGCCGTGGGCGCCCGCAGATCCAGCCGGAAAAGCTGCGCCAGCCGTTGGGAGCGAGCGTGAAGATGGTGGAGCGCGGACCAACAGAGGGAAAGCTCCGGCGCACCCCTACCTGGCGCGCCAAATGTCGGATTTCGAGTTCCGGCAAAACCCTTAAGGTTCGAGCAATGGGGTGCGCGCGAAGATCTCTCCCTCACTGATCATGCCCTCAAACACTTCGCGATCTCTAGGCTAAGCACACGAACTCACAACACACGAGACACAAGATTTATATTGGTTCGGGCCACCGTTGTGGTGTAATACCCTACTCCAGTGTGGTGGTGGTGGATTGCCTCTTGAGTTGAGGATGAATAGTACACGGGGAAGAACAGCCTCCTGCGGAGAAGTGTTCTTGTGCTTGGTGGATTTGGGGGTGGTAGGCCTTTCTCTCCCCGATCTGATGAGATGCCTAGCTATGGTGGTGGCTAGTCCTATTTATAGAGGCCCTGGTCCTCTTCCTAAATATTGAGCGGGAAGGGAGCCAAAAACGACCAATTTGAAAGGGGATAGCTAGTACAGCTTATCCTGACAAAAATAGTCTTCGCCTGCCAAAGGCTCTGGTGGTGACGCCGTCTTAGGCTCCATGGTGACCTCCGTCTTGCCTCCCTCCTAGTCTTGGTCATGTTGCACCGATATGGAAACCTTTGCTTGACGCCTCGGTACTCCTCGTCCGTGCTTGCCTCCTTAGCACCAAAGAGAAAATAAGGACATTGTGCGCGCTGGCGCCCGCCTGGCCTTGGTCGTCATGGCTCACCTCATTGGAACCTCACGAGGTTTGCCTTGCCTTGATCTCTCCGTCCCTCGTGAACCAGCCTGGTGAGGCCGCTCCTGAGGAGGTCTTGCGTCGTCCGCCTCGCGAGGCTTGACCCCTCGCGAGGGTCTTGAGTCCTTGTTGGTGAAGATGAGCCGTACGGGCCCGCTTGCAGAGCCACGCCGTGGACCGCAGGCAGACAAGTCTGGGGACCCCCGTTCCCAGAACGTCGACAATTACAAAAGAATTAATGTGCAAAAAGAAATATAAATAATAATAAATGTAGTCGCAAAAATAAGTTCAAGTGATTTATTTTTCTTTATATTTATTAGTAAAAAACCATTAGATTTTCATAGTAAAGGGAAAAAAGTCTAAGTTTAGTAGTTGGTAAACGTGCTTGAATTTGGAGATTTATCTTCACCTATTTTACTTTCAGTTGAATTCATAATTGTTTGAACCGTGTGATCTCCCATTATGTAGATTGGTAACCAAGTTAAACCTGATTATAAATCAATTCATGACGGTCATGGGTAAAATTGTATATCCTTCGGTCACGGATAAACATATAGTTTCCTCAAATTTTGCGTTGCAACTTTTATTAACAATAGATATATGACATTAAACTTACCTAATTGCATAGAAGCGAACCATAATACATACTGGAATATTTAAACCTTAAGCTAGAGAGAGAGGGAGGGGGGGGGCATTTGAACTTGATTTTTGTAATCCGGACACATTACAAAAGAAGTAGTGTTTAACAAGAAGCATAAATAATAATAAAATCTAGTCGCAAAATAACATGTACTTATTTCTTCTTTATAGTTATTCTTAAAGAATCATTAGAGTTTTTCATAGCAAATAGGGAAAAAACAAGTTTAATAATCATAACCGATCTTCAATTCAGCGATTTATCTTCGCCTGTTTTACTTTCAGTCAAATTCCTAATAGTTTGAATTGTGTAATCTCCCTTTGTAAATTGGTAATCAACTTAAACCTATTCGATTGTAATTGAATTGATGACGATCATAGGTAGGAAGTTTATATTCTTCAGTCATTGGTAAACAACTTGTTGGACATAACTCAGCACAATTGTCACAAAATATACTAATCCGAAACAGGATCCTGCTATTTATCGGTACTTGTACCAACTTGGCACATAAAAGATACCAAAATGGCAAGAGCATGTGAAAAAGTATATGCGTCGTCTTTTTATAAATGCTTTGGGTTAGTGCAAGTTAGAGGTTGGTGTTCTTTTTGTGATTCCACTGTAGTGCTCGGATCAATTGGCGATAGTACAAGCAAAGCTTCTCGATGCATATTTGAAATTTTGTAGTGTTACGCGGGTGCTATGAATATATTCAAAGGCACCTGCTCCCTCCATTTCATTCTCTTTTTGACCAGTGTATAACGGCCCTTGGGGCTAAGCCGTTCTTGAATGAATCTGATTACGCGGTCCTAGTTTTCTGGTTTCCACACATTCTGTTGGCTCACAATTACCGGGAATATTTTACGACTTTATGCTTATGCATGCGCAGTATAATATATAATTAGGTTCTAGGGGCTCTGAATATCTTTCTGACGGTTCTCCGATGTAAAATAATAGATGAATACATGAATGTACAGGGAATATTATGTTAAGGAAATGCGATGATTAAAGTCTGAACTTGCTAAGTAGTGATAAAGAAATTACAGTAGGAGTATTAAATTTCAAGAGAGGGACTGTTTGTTTTTAAAGTACATTAAGAAAAAAGATACAATGAGAAATTTAAAGGTAGTTCCTCCGGTCATTATCTCACCGCTGACGCCGACGAGCAAAGCCTGCTCTGCCGACAGCGGTGGTGGGGCTGCCTCTCGAAACAAGCTTTCGCCCTATTTTATATAAAGCAACAACCGAATCAAATACACGGTTGTTAGAAGTACAATTGTGTAGAGATAGAGATAGAGATAGGATAATTTAAGCAAACTATGACTTGTCTTCTACTCCAAGTTTCGTTCACGTTGTACTCTTATATATACCTCTATAAAGGTCAGATCAATACAACAACATAGAACAACACAATATTCAGCCATCCTATAATTTCTACATGGTATTAGAGCGGTTAGTCTCACGACGCCGATCCTAGAACTTTCCACCACTTTCCCAACGCGCCGCCCCCGGAGAGATTAATCTCCTCTCCTCGGGGGCGCGGTGGCCAATCGATCAAAGATCAGATTGGTTCCGTAGATTAGATTAGATAAATTCTTCAAAGTAGAAATTCCATTAGATCAGTTTTTTCATTAGCCACCAAATAAATTCTACGACCCTCTTATCCGGCAAGAAATCTTCATAGATGGATGCACGGATCTTCCTCTGCAAGTTGCAGGGCACGACGGGCTTCTAGCCATCGTTCATCAGTAGACGCCACACGCGCATCCGGACTGCGGCAAGACCGGCTACTCGCCCGGTCCGCAGCGGCACCCATGCGCACGCACGACGGCAGCTATCCGATCTGGTGGCGGTGAGTTCGATCTAATCGAACCGTAGCATCGACTTCAGGCCAGGGAAGCCTGCATCAAGCGAATACTCTCGCGATCTGCATTGGCATCCCGGACAACCGCGCATCATCAGCAAGTTCTTCCTGCCAACACCAAGCATAACTTCATCGTCAAGGTCTTCATCAACGTGGTCTTCATAACCATCATTGTCAATACACCGCCGCCGCCTCGTCCACAAGATGAACACTTAGCATCCTCTGACAGACTTTTCTGCAAGACGCAATCTCGATGACGACAATGACTGTGTCACGACGACGCATCGACCGCGTCATCCACGACGGTACAACTGCATCAACACGGCGTCACTATAGTGACGACCCCAACATGGCCACACGGTTCTGGCAAAACCGATGTGTGTTCAATGGATTTCCTTTGGTCCTGGCAAAACCGGTGGACTCATCGCCGACGACACCCTCTGACATCCGCAAGGTGCATCGTCCACGACTGCAACTCCGTTATCTACAACATAGAGCAATTTTTTGCGCCTCCAACTTTGTGCGGCTTCATCATCCATGACGACTACACCATCGACCACGACTACCTCGACCACGGCTACATCATCATGATCGGGTACCTCGACATCGACATTGATGGCTAGTCTACAACAACTCATCGGCAACAACTCCAGTCAACAGTATCCGCGTCGTCACTTGCGTCCACGACACTCCCGCTATGACTGCGGGAGGGAATAGAGGAGAAGACATGGAAGGGATCAGAAGGGACGCAGTCACCGCCCTAGGTGCCGACCCATCAGCCATCAGAGTTACAGTGATGATGGCGCAGCGGAGAAGACGGCAGAAGCGCGAGACTTCAAATTCAGTCGCAGTCGTGCGCTCCACTCCCGCTATGACTGAGGGGGAATGTTAGAAGTACAATTGTGTAGAGATAAAGAGATAGAGATAGGATAGTTTAAGCAAACTATGACTTGTCTTCTACTCCAAGTTTCGTTCACGTTGTATTTTTATATATACCCCTACGAGGGTCAGATCAATACAACAACATAAAACAACACAATATTCAGCTATCCTATAATTTCTATAGGTTGAACGATATAAGATTGTGAGATAGCCCCACAGAGGTTGCCTCCTTGAGTGAAAGTGTTTCGATTGTGCATCACGGTGGTCTGTAGCAAATCATTGGCTGTGTCAGCTCTCATTGTTTTTTCTTTCTTTTTGTTTCATTCTTTTTTGTTCGTCTCGTGCTTGGCCACAATATTGCGTCAAAAAGTGTTAACGGTGAAATTCTTGACCAGGCTGTGTTTCTCCCCTTAGACAAGCTTTTCAGGGCATCTCTAACACTATACATTGAACCATTCGTAAATGTCTGAATTGTTGAGACACTTTATGCCTTCCAACATTGTCCATCAAACATTCACAAATAGGGCACGTCCGAATTCTTCCAACCCGAGGCAAATCTGAAGGAGGTTTATGGGCTCCAGCACCATAGACCCACACAAAATCATTTATCTCTTTCCATTCCAACCGCTACTCCACTCCAAGCCGCATTCATATCGATTCAGAGCGGACGTGATTGGTCACTGGCACATGCCGGCCGAATGGCACATCATTCACACCGGTGCGGCGGTCAAGGCACCTGCTCCGGTCCGCCGCTGCGAAGTCGATTTCTGCGTTTTGGATGTTGCAGGAGGAGCATCGGTACAATCTGCAGCTCCTCAAGTAGCACATGCCCGTAGAGGGACATACCTTCGGTGAGCAGGCCCCCGTCGCCATGATCATGAAGAATCTGGGTTGCGTCAATGAGCAGTCGGCGCTATACGAGTTTGTGCGTAGCGCCCGCACCATATGCCGCAAGCGTTGACATCTTAGCGTCATGAAGGTGGAGCGCGACCTTCCGTTGAACAGATCGCGGTTTAGGCAAACAAGAACGCTGCCAAGGTCGGCAGCTCCACATCGTTCTCGTCAGACAGCAATGACCACGAGGTCAGACCATCCACGTCAATCATCGACCTCACCTATGTCGGTGGCTAGGCAGCAGACTTCGGTGAGAAAGCGTCGGAGGTGGGACACGGACCTACCCACGTCCGTTCAAGAGCAAGACGTGGGACACCGTTGGATGGCCGTCCGTCTCTTGCTAGCGTTGTTCGCGGACACATCAAGACGTGTCCACGGATGTTTTGCGTGTCTATTTTGATGGACGGTGTTAGAGATGTTCTCACAAGCTCTTCCCTCAGTTGCATAGGCTAACCGGCCATTCAGTATATGTTTGTTTCATCTGCGCAAGAAAAAGTCTATGCATGTTTCATGACATTTGCACAAAAAAAGAAGTCTATGTATGTTTCATGACCTCAGAGCTGAGGAGCATATGTCCAAAGTACAATTCAAAATACTCCACTTCCTTTATTCGTGAATCGTGACATCAGGCATCCTAGCAGTAGGCTACCACAGTCCTTGGCCACTTGAAAAGCATCAGAACATTTTAGCGTCAATTTCCTTCCATTCATGTATTCTGTCACCACTGGCAGTTAAGCTGGACCATCAGCAGGGCCTGTCATTACAGCCACAACGTCACGACCTCCACATATCAAGTCCAGGTACATGAGATCTGTGAGCAAGACATGCAACAACTCTCGATCTTGTGCCGATGCCGGTTTCAGAATCTGAATCTAGGGGACACCCGATTATATAAGTATGTTTCTGTTTTGACAGCTCGGTGTGGTGAATATGCAAGTGCTCCATTCAGCTGGTGTCCTCCCGTTCCCTTCACTACACTGCTCTAGTAGGAGAAAAACAAGTGGGCTACAGTCATGCCCACTGGAAACGGATGGTTTTTAGCATGTTCCTCTTTTCCTTCGCGTGTCACGTCAATTCCCTAGTTGACAGAGATTTGCATCATGCGCTAGCAGCCATGCAAACTACTGTAATTAACTTTGTAAAGGTTCCTCGCCGAGAAAAGTGACCTTGTGTGGGGGAACTGTACTGCAAGAATTCTGGCAAATGTTTGGACCAGACTGTTTGAGAAAAGAAAATACCATACAACTGCGGGAATGTATCTGGTGCATCGTTAGCATCACAAGTACAGGTGCACTACAAGCCTGTTTGGTTTGTGACTATCTTTACCATATGTTATCACATTATTTTTGCCACACTTGCCTTATTATTTTGGATGCTCAAAGTTTTAGTCACACTGTGGCTTGCCTTAGGGATTTTGCCACACTTTTTGTGTGAATAACATGTGGGACATATTGCTAATAAAATACTTCTTTGGCTAAGAGCATCTACAGCGGGGCATCTCAAACCCGCCTCAAACATCTGGGGGACTGACCTGTCACAAAATTTCGACCCAGCCGGACGCCTCAAACGGGTCTCAAACGCCGAACTGACCGGCACCCGTCATATCCAGCTCAAATATGGGGCAGATATGGGGGCGTCTGGGCGCGCCTGCCACGTGGACTGACGTCGGGGTCCCACGCGGAATTGTCCAAAAAGCCGATGGTCTGAAGCTCATCTCCTTCGTCGGACCGATGTCGCCGTGTGGCGCCGCTCTGGCGGGCCATGTAATTCCTAGCCTGGCTATTTAAGCCGACCGCCGGCACCGAAACCCTACCCGTCCACATTTTCCTCCGCACGTCCGTCGCCGCCGTCACTTTCCACTCCTCGTCCACCACCACTTAGTAGCCATGCCCCCACACCATCGGATAAGGAGCCACCCAGTTCTAATGCCGGAGCGCCTGCTGTAGCTCCTTGAGCAGATCCAGACAAGGCGCGAAGCCCGGATCGCCACGAAGCTACCTCCGTATGCAGTGGATCCGGAGGAGGAGTTGGAGGTTGAGGAGGAGGAGGAGGAGCCGGAGGAGGATGTGGGGGACGCGGATCTATAGGCAAATCAGAAGGCCATCCGAGATTCCCTCCGCTCGGAGTCAGATGCGGAGGTGAGATGCCGCCGCCGGCAGGAGATGGAAGTGCAGCACACCATAGGGGAGGAGGAGATGTTCGCCTACATGAATGAGGTCGAGCAGGAGGAGGAGGAGCCGGGGCCCTCCTATGCGCTCGTCCACCCAGCGCCCGACATTGACGTTGTGGACATCTCCAACGACAAAGATTAGCTAGGATAGTATGTATTATGTAGTACGTAAGATTTCTTTTGCATGCTTTTCTATGGATCTGGGAATAGAAATATGAGAGATTCGGATACAGAATAGCTAATTTGAGACGTGACCGGCCACTGTCCACAGACGCGCCCGGTCACGTTCACGGGCAGAATCGGATTTGTCAAGCTATAGATGCTCTGACTTGATCAAATTTGCATAACTTGAGGTGTGATAAGGTGTAGCTGAAAACCAAACGGTCCCTAAATCCCAAGTGGGGATGTCGTATCTCGAACTACTCACGTGTTGCATGTGACCTGTGCATGTAAACCAGCTCGTTCGTACACGTCGCACTGCCGGCCGCCTTCCCGACGGCCACCCGTGACGTCTCCGGTCAAAGCGTGACGCCCGAACAGGGAAAGGGCACGGCGAGCTCGATTTGGAAGCGTCGAATGTGGAAGAGGCAATACCTCCTGTCGCTGCAATTTGGGCGCGAAGTGGCAGAATCGGGCGGGTCAAATCCTACGAGCCACCTGCGCTCCACTGGAACCAAGCCGAGCAAATCAACCAATCGCCCGCTCGACGAGACGGGGACGGTCGTGTGGCTGCTGCGCCTGTGCCCTGATTGGCCTGTCTGACGCCATACGTGCACGATGATGGTGTCCCCGGGCAGCACAACCGGGTGGCTCTACCTCCGGCCATCCACTGTGCTCATGGCGGAATATGCACCGAGGAAACGCACACTCGTCAGCGGGCTGATAGCAAACAGGCATGCAGTCAAACCAGAATCGCATTGGATCGGTGTCTGCCGTTGGCTTGCATAGTTGCATGCAGAGTCCCCTTTTTAGCAGAGTAGGAGTATTTTCATTTGCACCAATTTGTTAGGTCAAGAGATGGATGACATAATCACAGAAGCGAAACAGTACAAAGTTTTTTCCTGCCTCATGATTTGGTCCGAGAGACGTCTCCAACTCTCAAGTGTTTTAGTTCTAGATACAACAATTTCTAAGACAAGTATTTCCAAAGGGAAGGAGTACACTACACTGGCACAAGAACACGATGCTCTCTCGAGACGAGACGCATCCAACTTTTCCCACGGGCAAAACGGACGCCACCACCGGCCGCTGTACGACGGCACGACTTACGAGCCAGCGTCCCATTCCCACTACAATACGGCTAACAACGGACGGCGTAGGTGAGTAACGTACTCCCAGGTCCAGCTAGAATCACATACGCCGCCGTCTCAAGTTGGGCTGCTTTCGTCTCAAGACTCCGACGGATCAACGCGATCACTAACATTGGAGCTGCATCGATGCCGGTGTTCTTCAGGCCACCAAATTCAACGCTCAACAACAAAATTAGATGGACGAGAAGAAAAGGTCTTTCTCAACCGGACACGGCGAATTCTGTACGCTACACCCTTTGTATTTCTATAAACTCTGTACTGTACACTTTGCTTCTCTGGACTCGAAATATGTTCCAGGCATCAACAATATAAGTACTCAGCAGTGGAACATCAAAGACGTGGCAAAATGCTCGCCTGCCCTTCTATTCGTGATATACACTTACAGAACTTTACACACAAACATATTACAAATATATGCATCCAATTTGGCAAGAAGAATACCCGTCTTGAAGGAAAATAAATAGTTGAGAGCGTACTCCAGCACTTAGAAGCAGAACCTCTTCTTCTGCAAATTAATGGATGGAGTCACAGTATGGACTAGAAGGGCTAAGCACCAAGAACGCGCCCTTCCCAAGCTTAAAAGGGGACGAACAAACAATAGGGGAGAACATACCGGGAATTTGTTTTTGTCCTGCTTTTCAATATATGCAAGCAGCTCGTCCTGCCTTATCAATGTCTCATAGAGCACCTGGACATGCGAGAAAGAGAAACAAGGGTCAATGGAGAGCAATCATATACTATGAGAGGAAGAGAAACAAATGTTAACAGAGGAAAATACTACGGAAAATGAATGGTCAGAGGCATGCATGATGGTGTTTCTCATGCTTGTCGTGGAAATCATAAAATTGGGTCAAATGTTACAGGCACTAACCTCAACAATTGTTATAAAACTACCCCCGCAAAAAAATAAGGATATGCACTTGATATATTGAACCGGAGGTACCTTCTTTGTAGAAATCAGCTCAGCTTCCAATGCATCGACACGGCAAACAGCTGTATTGAGCACTTCCTCTTTCTCAAGTGGCATTTGAGATGGTTTTGCTTCAAGTACAACCACCTTCTCCTCCAGTTCACGAAGCTGTCTTAACACATACGGTACCTTAAACTCCAAATTTTGGGGAAATTCCCCACAATTGTGATCACAGGCAATGGACTGTCTTGAGAACCTTTCAGATATTCTGCTTGGGGCAGAACGGATCACCATAAAGAGGCTCATAATAAAAACTGTCAGACAAGTAACAATCTGAGTTCGTAGCACTCCCAATGCCATACGTATATTTCTCAAGGAGAATGAACCTGGGTGAAGCATGCAACAAAACTAGTCAGTATAAATCCGTTAAGCTCATCAACCATCATAGTGGAGCTCTTTTAATAACATACTCTACTCCTGAAAGAATGTTCTGTGCTAGAAGGTTCATTATGCAGTGAGTATGTTTCTAGTTATTCTGTACAATATGGCCATAAGTCACGGTAACGTTAAGAGTGATAGCAATACATAAAAACCTGAGGTAGAAGCCACTGAAGTGGCTCTTGGACTGTTGCACACATCATCCACAAGCTTGTCAACAACAGTGGGGACGCTTTCCTCTACGACAGGAGCAGTACCAGAAGTTGAAGCATGTCCTGAAGATTTTGGCTGCAAGTAGGCTACATTAATCAATAAGCATACTGACCACGAAAAAATAATGGAAAAAAATGAAAGCCACAAATTAAGAATCTCGCAGGAACCCAAAAGGCACTTCTCCACTTATTATCACAGTTTCAGATAGTAGACTGCTACAACTTAGTCTCGGGTAGTTGAAGCTTGAAAGACAAAATGAACATGATAAATTATATCATATTTTGCCAGTTGAACATAAAATTTGCGCTTTTTTTTCCGAGAAGGGGATAACCCCGGCCTCTGCATCATACGATGCACATAGCCAAAACTTACGTACTTCTAGTGGTAGCATTGGTTAATATCTTGAACTGGGTTACGCTCAAAACGGATATATACTTGCCTCATGAAGGATCGCTACATATTTGGAAGGTTAAGGTTCCCTTGCGTATTAAAATCTTTATGTGGTTCGTCCACAAGCAAGTGATCCTCACGAAAGATAATTTAATAAAGAGGCGGTGGGTAGGTAGTTCACGTTGTTGTTTTTTGTGATCATGATGAAATAATACAACACTTATTCTTAGAGTGCCCACTTGCCAAATTGCTTTGGCGAATGATTCATATAGCCTTTAACATTAGTCCTCCAGTTGACATTGCATCGTTGTTTGGAACGTGGTTAGCCGGGGTTGAGACTATTACCGCGGCTCGTATCCGGATTGGAATATGTACGCTCATATGGGCTATATGGAATTGCAGGAATGATATGATTTTTAACAGACAACATACTTTAACTTTCTTGCAGGTTATCTTCAGAGCTACCGCGTGGATCCGTACGTGGTCCTTACTCACTCCTATGCACTCCAGGGAGCCTTTGGTTACTGAGTGCAACCAGTGGGAGATGGTAGCACGGGCTATATTCAACCGGTTCGGATGGTGATCGCATAATAGGATAGGAGTCTAGGGAGCTTGTCCTTTACATTGCCATACCGGTTGTGATCTTGAGCATGTACTTTCCTTTTATTTTCCCGCTCCTTTTGCGAGCTGTAATACTTTAACGACTTTGTGCTACTTCGAGACTTTTTAATAAGATGGCTGCATGCATCGTCATGATGCAGAGGCCGGGGGCATGCCTCCATTTCCAAAAAAAATACTTGCCTCATGAAGGGTCAAATCAGGGTTCACAATGGCATCCAGTGGAGCATCAGGAGACGTAATATCTTCTACATCAGATGTAGATTCGGCTGAGGCATCACTGGTTTTTTTCTGATCCAAAAAAACAAAATAAAGCTTGTAATGAAATTTTAAGGTGATCTAGACATCTAGTCATTCAAAATGATCCAAATAACGTGTGCTTACAGCTGAGGAATGAAGCTTAGTATAAGAAACTGTATTCCCATCAGTGCTTGATATGGCAAGAATTCGTTGACCATAATTTGCTTCACCATTAAGGACCCTCTATAAGAAATGGAAGAGACATTATGTTAGTGATATACAACAGGACAGCCAGTAATAGGAGTGCGAGGAGGAACCTCTATTATGTTAGGATCCTTCCAAGGACCTTTGTCTGATTTTGAGCAACCTCCACTCTCTTCACACCTGCATTTGCCTCCAAGAAAATCTGGCAGTTCACTGGACATGATACTAACAAATTAGGCAGAAGCTGAACAGCAGTATGTACAAACACATAATTAGCAAGTAACGAATAATTGTTTGACAGTTTGGTATTACCTTTCATCAATTATTTCAAGCAGCTTATTTTGGTACTTGCTTCCAAGAACCTTGATGAGATGATACATGAGCTAATCATTACTCACAGTAAAACTTACGAGTTCAATCAATGAACAAAAAGGTGCCCTAATGATAGTGAAAGCAGAAATACAGTTAAAGTTACAATACTTACATGAATCTTCGAAGCAGTCTGTGGATCAAGAAATGATTTAATTGTACCCCATAACATCTTGAAGCCCTGCCCAGCATTTATAATGTACAAGCGGCACAATGTCTGCAAAAACATTCAGAATTAGTAGTAATTAGCTACATATGCAATTTGAAAGAGAAACCAAATGGGCACATAGAGAAAAAGGTTATTAATTAACAGAAGATAGTAAATATTTAGAAAATCATTAAAGCAGGATAATTGCATCACCTACCTCTGGATAGTTATCATTGTCAATCTTCTGCAGTCGCATGATTAGTTCCCTTGCATCTTTTGAGAAGTTCTTTAAGCCCTGAATTATGGAAACAAAGTCACTGACTACCATGACCACATAAAATTGGATTCACTGAAAGCAAACCTGGCCATAAGAAAACATACCACCCCTTGCACATCTAAAATAGTTGTAGACGAGTCTATGTGCCTCTTTGCAGCTATGGAACAAGCTGGAAACCTCATCTGAAAACTTCTCTCGAACTCCTTCACATGATACTTTATGTATCGGTCAAGAGTTGTTACTTTGACTAGTTTATTGGCATCAACCTTTCCAACTAGTTCTACATAGACAGGCCTTCCCTCTTTATCCACTCCATGGTAAAATTGTGGATAATACTTCTTAACTTCATTTAATTCAGTGTAGTCAAATTCCTAACGTATCAAGGGTCAAGATTAGAATTTAGAAGTCACGTGAAGTAAGTAGCGTCACTTGTTTTCTTGGTGTATGTTCCAATTTTAGATTTACCTCTATATTGTCGACCCCATACGCATTCCTCCATCTAAGCATTTCTGACCACATATGCTTTGCTTTCTCAATATCAAACTTTCTTGCTTTCAGGAACCTAAACATGGAAGGTGTAAAAAAATAAAATTGAACCAATCCAAAAAAACTTGAAACAAATGAGCAAAACTGGAATTTCCTTCTTAACATTAATTTTGAAGGAATATATGAAAATAGAAGAAACAAACTACAGCTTTAGTGTACAAACTATCACAAACAAGAGATTTAAATACCAATTATAATTAAAAAACTACATTAGAAGACATATCAAAAGCCACCCGCTCCTGGGACGTTATAGGCGATTGTTGTTTGTTCCTTGTTTTGTGTACATTTTGGTGTCCAAGCAGAGCACTGGTGTTATTGCGGTGGAGGCATTGTTGCGTGGAAATGAGACCCTCCGGCAGTGTCTGGCTTCTTCCCTGTCACGGTCTTCAGCGTCGACATAGAGCCAGTGAGGGTGTCGTCCCACAGGTCTGGATGTCCAGATCTTTTTTTGGGTGGGTGGGTGGGGTAGTCTCTGTGTGTGTGTGTGGGGGGGGGGGGGGGGGGGGGTGTAAACGAGCAGTAAAGCCTTTGTCTCGCTGTTGTACGCGAGTTTCTAATGCACAGTGAAGTCTCCTGGAGGCGATTTAGGCTTGTGCAGGTTTTCTAGCAAAAGATGGAGGGAGTTAGAGATCTTGTTAGTTTTCCTGTCTATATTTTGTTGTACTGTACTGTTTTCCTTGTCTGTGAATATCAGATATGGTTTCTAAAAAAAGACCAGCTTGACAGAAATAACTATTTTGGGACTAAGGGCGTGTTTGGTTGCCTGCATAACAGTCAAGAAGAACACCGGCTGCACCTCGAAGATCAAGCTCCAGGAGATCAACAGGAGGCTAGCCATGGATCAGGGGTGGGCCGGCTTCGCAGATCGGCTAGGTGATGACTGAGGACACCTTCAAGGTGATCGTCTTCAACCTTTCCGGCGCAGAGGTGGTGGCCAAGTACCCCCCGCACGACGAAGCACTTGCCTTGATCCAAAAAGTTTAATGTAGTGTGAATGCTTGTTCAAACTAGGCCCAGAACATGGTTTTAAGCCTGCACTAGCTCAGGCATGCTGAACCGGGCCACACATGCAAAGAGGCCAAAATGATGCAGGTAACCAAACATGCCCTAGTTGTAACCCAGAGCCAGATGTAGTGATGCATTTTCACAAACCATGGGACTTTAAAAACCTAAATTTGTAGTTTTTTTATACAACTTGTCAAAAACTATGTAGTTTTCTGATGTATGTAGTTTTGTGACAGCCTCTATACTAAACCCATATAATTTGGTGAAATTTACACTAAAACATATAATCAGCATGTTATTTGCGATTTTTTTGCTGGAAATGGAGGTAATCTACCAAAGAAGAAACCCAAATATTCTTTCAGATCAGCAGATGTGGTACCTTAACATTGTGTGATAATCGTCATGACGTTCTGGCAACAAGCCCCCATCAAGCAAGCATAGGCGGAATCTTTCAACAGTTTCCAGCTCTTGCACATCCCTTATATCCTCTATTGAGGCTAGATTGCCGCTCTTCTTTTTGCTCTTCCTCTTCAAGGAGCGCCTAAATTTATTTCCGGCACTAATCGCTCTTTTCTTGAAGGACCCCTTTTTGGCCTTGTTGTCACCTTCGGAGTTATCTTCATCGGATTTGCTCTCTTCCTTCTCATCATCACGAGTGAAGCCCTCAAAACCTGCACCTGCAAATATTATCTCAGCATTCCTTCTCTGACTGAAATGGAAATGGGCAATTATTGGCGTGGTAATAGTATTGACAAGGAGAAGGCAATACGTGAACTGAGCACTTAGTAATGCTTCACAGTTAATTAATTGCTATCACATTAGTGAAATATTAAAAAAATCCTCAAGATATGCAAAAAAATAATTCATAATTAGTAATTTGGTATTTTCTGTACTACTGTTATTGGACACTCCACTCAGAAGAAAGGCATGAGACGTACAGGCCCTGAATCCAAGAGCAAAATCACAGTTATGGAGATTATCTTGAGCAAATTATCTTGTTATCAACTGTAATTTCTTTTTTGAGGAATCATCTACAGTAATTGTTCGACTCCACGGAAGCAGCCAATCCATAATCTCTCGCAAGCACTGGCAAATAACGGTAGTGAATCGATGCGCGAGAACGCCACGAAGAAAGGGCAGCGCCGAGGAGAAAACGCGAAGGGCAAGCAGTTGAAGGAAGCAACGCTCGGCACTCACCGGGCCTCCCGGACCGGTCGACGGGCCCCGACATCCCTGGCCGTCCTCCCCAATCCAAGCTTGGTCGCTCCGGTGGATTCCGAGCCCTAGACCTCCATAATCCCCTGGGGAGCAAGGGTTTCGGCGGATGAACTCGAGAAGACGAGGGAATGAACGGTGGCTTGTTTGAATTTCAGTCTCTTTTTTTATTATCAGAGAAAGAGAATATCGGGGTGGAGGGGAAAGGAAGCTTCTGCTTTTCCTTCATCGCTGGAGAGCGGAGGGGAGGAGAGGAGAGGGTGAAGACGGAAGCGTGCACGTGGGAGGCCCACATGGGCTACGCCGCCGACCTGGCACACGCGGCGTTGGGGCGGGATGCAGGGGAACCAAGAATTTTCCTGTTATTGCAAACAAATGAACTCTCCCATAAGCCCCTTTTACAGAAAGAACCCTGAGATCTCTTTGATATATATACAATCCTAGAAAAAGAAGAAAGCACGGCAAGAATGTTTTTTTTTTATGAAAAGCAGCCAGTGCTGATTTCATTTAGTAAGAGGAAGAGCCAAGAGTGGCAGTAGCAGTTACAGGTGTGTAAGCAAAATAGAGAGAAAGACAGGAAAGAAAGGAAAAGTCTATGTAATGTAAGCTATTTTCTAATCAGGTGGCATCCACATTGCCCCAGCTAGGCCGGCGGTTCTCCAAGAGTTGAGCTCATTACAAATTTTCGTAAGTAGCACTGAAGTGTTGCAAGCCTTGTTTTTGAAAATGCGATTGTTCCGTTCCTTCCATATCTTCCACCAAGCACAAATGAATAAGGTGCAGATCTGTGTGGCTGTGGCCGGTGCCCTGTTTTGGATTGATTTAAACCACCAGTCATCGAGGTTTGGTTCAGTGCTGATCGGCGAGTCCATGGGAACACTGAAACGCTGAATTATGTCCTCCCAGATCATTCGAGTGTAACTGCATTGGGAAAACAAATGCAGGGCGGTTTCTTGCTGGGTGTTGCATAACTTGCATATGGGTGTGTGAGGCCAACCTTTCTTCAGAAGTATATCAGCCGTGTTGCACCTTCCTTGGATGCCTAACCAAGCATGAAATTTACACTTTGCTAGTGTCCTGGAGTCCCAGATAAGCTGCTTGTAATTTGATCTGATCAGTCCTTGGAAAAGCATTTGGTATGCAGACTTGGCTGAGTAGGAGCCATCAGCCGTCCATTTCCAAGAAATGGAATCTGAAGTATGGGGCTGTAGGTGCACCTCTTGGAGTAGGTTCCATATCCAAAGGTATTCCTGAAGAACGGCGAGCGTAGGATTCGGCTTGATGCAGTCAATCCAGTGGTTTCCGGTCATCGCCGCTTTTATTGTTAGTTTGGATCCTCTGCTGTGGGCGAATAGGTGGGCGCTGCGTCTTTGAGGATGATTCCAGTGTGCCAATGCTGTGCCAAAATTTGAAGCTCTCACCATTGCCTATGTTGATCACTGTACTTGCCTAAAATATCCTTCGTGTTAGCTTGTCCGAGGGGAAGGGTAGGCCATCCCAAGGTCTGTTCGGGATTGTGGCTTGCTGCCACAGCCATCGCAAGCGAAGAGCAATGTTGTGGATGTATAAGTTAGAAATTCCCAGTCCTCCGAATTCCAGTGGCCTACAGACCAGTGACCATCTGACCAAGCATTTTCCACCCACTGCAGAGCTCTCACCAGTCCAGAGGAAAGGCCTTCTGATTTTGTCCACCATCTTGTCCAGCCACTTTGGTTGAGCAATCGAGATCATCTAGAAGGTTAATAACGCCGAGAGGACAACCCAGACCAAGGTTAGACTGCCGACAATGTTGATCCATCCAATTTTCCATCCAGCGCACGCCAAGCCAAACTTGTCCATTATTGGTTGGCAATTCGTTTTCGTGAGTTTTCTGTCGGATAATGGCATACCTAGATATTTGCATGGGAAGGACGCTAGCTAACAACCCAATGTGGATTGCAAACTTTCAAGATCGATCTCATCGCATCTAATTGGGTAGAAACTACTTTTTTGAAGTTCGTGTGCAGTCATGTTACTTCTCCAAACAGCCTCATGATCTGGCTAGTGGCCTCCATGTCAGCAAGCTGTGGCTTTAAGAAGATGATCACATCATCTACATACAGAGAAGCTCTAAATTTCACACACTGTGGGTTCAGTGTGGACAGGATTATATTGTTGTCGGCCCTGTCCATGATCCGCGCAAGGCAATCCATTACAAGGACGAATAAAAGTGGCGACAATGGATCCCCTTGTCTCAATCCTTTTCGATGTATGATGTTTTGGGTTAGCTCACCATTGACAAGGAGTTTGGTGGTGCTTGTGCGAAGAAGGGTGGCAATTCCATCCGTTTAAATGTACCCAAAACCGCGGGCAGTGAGTAACTTTAGGAGAAATTTCCAAGAAACTGAGTCAAAGGCTTTGGATATATCTAGTTTGAGGAGAATGGATGGGATATTCTTTTGCTTTAGGGCTTTGACAAGGCTTTGGACGTAGGTGAAGTTATCATGGATGCTTCTTCCATGTATGAAGGCATTTTGGCAGGGGCTGATGATGTTGGGGATGACTGCTGGGAGTCTAGTTGCAAGGATTTTGGCATAAATTTTTGCGAAGCTGTGGATGAGGGAGATGGGCCGGAAGTCTTTCGGGTGGCAGGCTCCGTTGGTCTTTGGGATAAGAATCATCGTGGCAGTGTTGAGGGGCTGCAGATTCTGTCCATTGCAAGATTGTAACTTTCTGATAGCCTTTAGAAAATCACTTTTGACTATCTCCCAGCACGATCTGAAAAATTGTTCGGTGAATCCGTCCGGCCCTGGCACCTTCTCCGAGTGCATATCCATAACGACAGCTTTGACCTCTTCTTCGTTGATTGGTGCGGAAAGGCAGTGTAGATCGGCGGTGGAGGTGTTGCTATCTTCGAATAGGTGTTGCAGGTTCAAGGATGTGGTACGGCTACAGTATGTGCCAATCAGCTTGTTGAAATGGCCCCAGATGGCTTCTTTCTTTTCCTCCTGGCCGCGGAGAGTAGCGCCGTCAATCACCAACTCCGGGATGGCGTTTTCCCTTCGCCTAGCAGAGGCCTTGAGATGGAAGAACTTTGTGTTGCAATCTCCTAGTTTCAGCCACAAGAAACGTGATCTCTGGCGCCACATGGATCTCTCCAGCACTGCAAGCCCCAAGCATTGGAGTTTCAGAAGTTTCCTGAACGAGATTTCTTCGGGTGTGAGCTTTCGGTTGTCCATTGCGATGTCAAATCTGAGGATCAATTCGCTGACAATGGCAGAGCGCAGTTTGAGATCACTGCATCTTCTAGAGCTCCAAGTTTTTAGCGCCTTTGCAGTAGCCGTTAGTTTCTTGTTAAGGGAGAGAAATGCATCTTCGGTGTAGTTGACTGAAGTCCAAGCACTCTTGACCGTGTCCTGGAAACCATCCCACTTGGTCCACATGTTTTCAAAGCGGAACTGGCGACTTGGCTTGAAAGAGTTGTTTGTCACGAGGGTCAGCGGGCAGTGATCTGATGCGCTGGTCGAAAGGCCTCGGAGTAGGCAGTTGGGAAAGGTTGTGTTCCATTGCTCATTGTATAAGACTCGATCAAGCTTGACCATTGTTGTGTTTTGTTGCTCATTGCTCCAGGTATACCGCCTTCCATGGAGGTACATGTCCTTGAGCTGGACCTCATTCAGGAATCTTCGAAAGGCCATCATGAGACCTCGATTGACGTTGCTGTTATTTTTGTCCTCCATCCTCATGATCAGGTTGAAATCTCCAACGATAACAAGCTGGCCAATAGCAGCCGATGCAGATGCCTTTAGGTCAGCCAGGAAATCAATCTTCTCTTGTATTCCTTGGGGGCCATAAACATTTATTACTGTCCAGACTTTGCCCGTTTTTTGCTAGAGCAGGTTGTGGATATAATGTGCCCAGAGGAGGAGTGCGACAGGACCTCTAGTAGATCAGAGTTCCAGGCTGTGATCAGACCACCACTGGCACCAACAGAGGGAGAGAATACAAAATCATTGCATCTTGGGCCATAGATTTCAGAAAGGGAACTAGGGGATACATCTTGCAGTTTGGATTCTTGTAGATAGACGAGGGCGCTAGCTTGATCTCTGACAAAGTTTCGGACAACAATTCTGCGGGCAGGGTTCTTTAGGCCCCTGACATTCCATACTAAGAAAGAGAAACAATCCATGGAAACTAAATTGACAGATAAACCATCTTGACGATGCCGTTTCAGGCCACCGTTGGCCTCTTGTGTAGCGTTGCAGTGAGTGCCAGATCCGTCAGCGCCTTGATTTGGGTAGCGGTGAGGGCTGTGTTGAAGCTGTCAGTGTATTTGGCAAGGATGGTCGCCGCATCATCAGTTGGTTCCTCATTCTCCTCCCCCAGGCGATGATAGACGAGCCGTTGAGCTTGGGTCATGATCTTGGTGCCCTGCGGCATTGCCACCGCGATGCGCGTGCTTCTGCGCGTTGGAGAGGTGGGGCGAGCCTTGGTCCGCCTGGCTGGCGCCATGGGCTTGAAGACTGGGCCCCGCATGAATCCTGGTGTGATCGGTGAAGACAGATCCATGATGAAGCGTGTCAGGCCTTCATCATTGCCAACCTCAGCAACCTGGGTCGGATGGGCTGAAACATCATCTTGAGTTGGTGCAACGTCTTGGGCTCGTGGCTGGTCATGCACACATGCAGGTAGTGTGTCCCCATCGGTCAGCACGGCATGTGGGGGTATGGTGGTTGGGGACCCCACCGTCAGCGTCCCGCAAGTCTCAGCAGAGACATGCATGGCTGGAGTAGGAGCAGCATCCAATGGGGACAGCGGTGGCATCTGCATGCACCTGGCGGGGCTCCAGGCAGCCGTCTCGTCAGCTACAGGAGTTGGCGTGTCCACCATCGCAAGCGCGCATGCCGGGGTGGGCATGACTATGATGGACATGAGGCGCGGCTTGTGACTGGTGGCCATGGGCAGCGGGAGGGCCAAGGCATCTGGACGCCCAGTCTGCATCGACGGCAAACTAGGGGTGGGCAGACCTGGCGCGCCGGCAGGGCACCAGGTCATCTTCAGGTGCCCGAAACAAGCAATCTTCCTTGGGTTGTGGCTTCTTGGTCAACAGGAGGGGTGGCGTAGTAGCGTCGTCGATGTCCATCGTTAGACCGACAAACAGCGTCACGGGTGGCGTTAGAAGCGGCGTTAGGGCAGCCCCGGCCTGGAGGTCACATAAGGGGTCCTCCATGCGCCATGGAGGGACCGAGGAAGCGTGACGGCGTCCATGACGGGAGGCCTCTCCATGGCCACCGAGGCGCTGAAATACGGTTCCGCCCGCCCGACATGAAGCCACAGCTTCGCCATCCACCGTGCCCCAGCCCCAAGGGTATTGGCGTTTGGGCTGGTGGCCGTCCCCGTCGTCAGCAGGGTTGCTTTTATACGGCAAGAATGTGACCACCCTTATTTCTCCGATGAGGTTGCTTTTATAATGTTTCCCGCGTTGTGAATGTGTCCACCCTTGAAGCATGGACATGCGTCATTCATGGCTTTTGTTTGCACCCTGAGTGATCCTGCGAGTGTAGGAGATAGATAAGAGTGGCCAGCCCAATTAGTATTAAAAGAACTGATGTGTGAAAATGAATAGAGATAAATGCATATATTGAAGAAAGTGACTGCAAGTACTCCCTCTGTCCGAAAAAGTATATCCCAAACTTGTTTCTCAAATGGATATATCCAACACTAACTTGATGCTAGATACATTCATTTAAAGGACAAATTTTTTTAAGATGAAGGAAGTAATTGAGTAACAAAATAAAAGACTTTATAAGAACAACACCATAATTTTTGAGTGATCTACAACTCTATCGTATCTAAAGTAAGCATAAAAAATCATTGTGATTCCTATATACCCAACTAAGCCTATTTTCGGCCTTAAGCAATGAATACTCACAATTAAGCCTATTTAAAAAACCAGGAAATTCATTTTCATTTAATCGAAATGATACAAAGTATACTCCCTCCGTCTGAAAAAGAGTGTGCATTTGACTTTAAATTTGTCCACAAAAGAGTGTACTTCTATCTTTCCAATGCATTTTAAAGTAGAATTTTTTTCTTTCTCATCACACGGTAATCAAGACCAATAACATTCTACACGTGGTCTCCTTAATTTCAACATGTACTTAGCTCATTGGGGGTTAGGTAATTAAAGAGAAGAGAGATGGCGGCTTGCACCTTTTCAATGTATTTTTTACTCCACTCCATAATTTAGGCCTCTTTTGGTTCATAGGGTAGGAAAATTATAGGAATAGGAAAGTCATAGAAAATGAGATGACATGTATCTTAAATCCTATGAGTTGGAATAGGAAAGAAGATACTCTTTGATTCATGTCATAGGATTTTTTCTATCGAGTCTAGGCTAATGTTTATTTTTCTATGAAATGTGGAGGATAGTAAGAATTTCTCCATAAGAATAGGATTCCATTCCTACAAACCAAAGGGCTCTAAAGAAAATTTTTCTATAGAAATCCTATCCTATGAAATTCCTACAAGATTCTTCTAAACCAAAGGAGGCCTTATCCTAAAATTTATAATAGCATGTAGTCCTGATAGATGGAGCACACATGTCCGTTTTGAACTGTTTAGCGATAGTTAACACAGACAGAGGACCGACAGGGGCTCACAAGCAGCGGACGGTCGATGGAGGTTGGTGATGATCTCCCACTACCCACAACACGATGGCGAGTTGAACAAGGTTTGACATGTCTCCCAGTGATTAACGGTGTTGGCGACACAATGGACCGGCGAATTTATACTTTGGATGCGGGCAATGGATCTTAGAAATAATTCTTAATAATTTATTCTGTTGAAGTTTTTTATACTTTAGCTATGTCCTTGTTTTTGAAGGTTGCCACCTGAATTTCATGAATTCGGTACACGCCACTATGGAATGCGAATATATTAATTGTTCACCCCTGCCCGGTGTTTCAGTCGGTTTTCGTCGGGTAAGACCTCGTTTCCGTATCCTTTGACTCACCTCCTCCTCCGTTTGACCCACCACATGTCATGTCATCCGTGTCAACGTGAAGACACATTTGACCGTCGATTCTAATGTACGATCAACGGCCGATAGAATGACACATCACATCGGCAGTGACGGACAGTGGCATGACATTGAACGTTCTCGTATTTGCATGCCACGCCAGGCTTGCATCGGATTCCGGTGACCGACCGTTGCTTCACCCACAACGCTCCTTGAGACGACAACTGCCTAGCTACTGCCCTCCCCCAACGTTCGTGGTAGTGCTCACCTTCCCCACTATACATGGCCATGGGCAGCCCGGCCCGGACGGCTCGACCCGACCCGGCCCAAAAAAGCCCGACCCAATCCGGTTCGACGGTGCTCATGGGCCGGTCCTGGGCCTAGATTTTGAGCCCGGTGGCTGGGCCTGGGCCCGCGACGTTTGCGATAAAACGAAGAGGCATGTCGGGCTTTTACACTAATGGGCCGAGCTTGGGCCTGATTTCTAGGCCCGACGCACGGGCCGGGCCGGGCCCAGGCCTGGGTTTTCTGCGTCGGGCTTGGTTAGGCCCACCCCTGCCTGAGGGATGGCCAGGTATATTCCCCACTAATGACTACTGACTTCTTGTTCTATATAGTAATCGTAGGATTTTCGTATTTTATCGTGTTTGTGCATCCTCTTTTTGTCTGATTCCACCAGGGTCTTGATGGAGGAAAGAATCAAAGTATCAAAAAAGATAATATCAATATGCGGGTGAAAAACATGCAAATTGGCGTGATAATAACCTAGCAAAACAAAGCAACGATCAGATGGGAGTAAAAGCAGCCGCTCAGGCGCATCCAAGAGTGAAGAAGATGTCTTCTATGAGCACGAGTATGTATCTAATGCAATTATGCAATATTTCAACATATGTATTATCTTTGCTTAAGAAGGCGTTCTTAAATATGTATCTCTCACACTTTTAATTCCAGTCACCGAACACTTGTGGTATTTCAACCTCTGTATTCTCTTTGCTTTGGGCCTCAACTAACTTGCAGGAAATCCATGTATGTTGACTTGATTAATATTGGACCAATCCCAAGGTTGATCCATATGTGGAAAATTAAGGTGCCCTTAAAAAATCAAGGTATTTGTGTGATATGTGCACAAGGGAGTGATTTTGACTAAGGACAACTTGATGAAACATAGGTTTAAGGTAGTAAAATATGTTTTTTTGTGATCAAGACAAAACGATTCAACATCTTTTTTTCCAAATGCTCACTAGCCAGGTTATTGTGGCGAACAATACATGTGTTCTTTAATGTTTGTCCACCTCATAGCATCTCCAATTTGTTCGGTAACTGGTTAAATGGTGTGGAGCCTAATACAATAGCACGAATTTGCATGGGAGTTTGTGCAGTACTTTAGGCTATTCGGAATTGTCAAAATGACGTTGATTTTAACCAAACCAATATTACAACCTTTTGCAGGTTATCTTCCGGGCGTCTACATGGATCCGTACGTGGTCATTACTCAGTAGTGCAAAAGTTAGGGAGCTTATGGCCATTGTGAAGGAAATATGCACTAGAGGCAATAATAAAGTTGTTATTTATATTTCCTTATATCATGATAAATGTTTATTATTCATGCTAGAATTGTATTAATCGGAAACTTAGTACATGTGTGAATACATAGACAAACAAAGTGTCACTAGTATGTCTCTACCTGACTAGCTCATTAATCAAAGATGGTTAAGTTTCTTAGCCATGGACAAGATTGTCATTTGATAAACGGGATCACATCATTAGAGACTGATGTGATTGACTTGACCCATCCGTTAGCTTAGCACTATGATCGCTTAGTTTATTGCTATTGCTTTCTTCATAACTTATACATGTTCCTATGACTATGAGATTATGCAATTCCCGAATACCGGAGGAACACCTAGTGTGCTATCAAACGTCACTACGCACTTGGGTGATTATAAAGATGCTCTACAGGTGTCTCCGATTGTGTTTGTTGAGTTGGCATAGAACGAGATTAGGATTTGTCACTCCGATTTGACGGAGAGGTATCTCTGGGCCCTCTCGGTAATGCACATCACTATAGGCCTTGCAAGCAATGTGACTAATGAGTTAGTTACGGGATGATGCATTACAGAACGAGTAAAGAGACTTGCCGGTAACGAGATTGAACTAGGTATGATGATACCGACGACCGAATCTCGGGCAAGTGACATATCGATGACAAAGGGAACAACGTATGTTGTTATGCGGTTTGTCCGATAAAGATCTTCGTAGAATATGTAGGAACCAATATGAGCATCTAGGTTCCGCTATTGGTTATTGACCGAAAGTGAGTCTCGGTCATGTCTACATAGTTCTCGAACCCGTAGGGTCCGCACGCTTAATGTTCGGTGACGATCGGTATTATGAGTTTATGTGTTTTGATGTATCGAAGGTAGTTCGAAGTACCGGATGTGATCACGGACATGACGAGGAGTCTCGAAATGGTCGAGACATAAAGATTGATATATTGGAAGGCTATGTTTGGACACCAGAATGGTTTCGGATGAGTTCGGACAATTACCGGAGTACAGGGGGGTTACCGGACCCCCAGGGAGTTAATGGGCCTTAATGGGCCATGGTGGGAGAGAGGAGGAGGCGGCCAAGTGGGAGGCGCGCGCCCCCAAGTCCAATCCAAATTCGGGGGGGCCCCGCTTTCCTTCTCTCCTTCTCCCTTTTCCTTCTTCTCCTACTCCAACTAGGGAAGGGGGGGACCTACTCCTACTAGGAGTAGGAATTCCCCTTGGGGCACGCCATAGTGAGGGCCGGCCCTCCCCTCCTCCACTTCTTTATATACGGGGGAGGGGGCGCCCCATAAATACACAAGTTGATCTTAGCCATGTGCGGTGCCCCCCTCCACATATTTCCACCTCGGTCATATCGTTGTAGAGCTTAGGCAAAGCCCTGCGTCGGTAAACTTCATCATCACCGTCAACACACCATCGTGCTGACAAAACTCTCCTTCGGCCTTAGCTGGATCTAGAAGTTTGAGGGACATCACCGAGCTAAACGTGTGCAGATCGCGGAGGTACCGTGCGTTCGGTTCTTGATCGGCTGGATCACGAAGACGTTCGACTACATCAACCACGTTACATAATGCTTCCGCTTTCGGCCTACGAGGGTACATGGACACACTCTCCCCGCTCATTGCTATACATCTCCTAGATAGATCTTGCGTGATCGTAGGAAAATTTTGAAATACTACATTCCCCAACAGTGGCATCCGAGTCAGGTCTATGCGTAGATGTTATATGCACGAGTAGAACACAAAGAGTTGTGGGCGATAATAGTCATACTGCTTACCAGCGTGTCATACTTTGATTCGGCGGTATTGTTGGATGAAACGGCTCAGACCGACATTACGCGTACGCTTACACGAGACTGGTTCTACCGACGTGCTTCGCACACAGGTGGCTAGTGGGTGTTTGTTTCTCCAACTTTAGTTGAATCGAGTGTGATTACGCCCGGTCCTTGTTGCAGGTTAAAACAACAAACTTGACGAAAAATCATTATGGTTTTGATGCGTAGGTAAGAACAGTTCTGAAGGAAATATGCCCTAGAGGCAATAATAAATTTGTTATTTATATTTCCTTATATCATGATAAATTTCATGCTATAATTGTATTAACCGGAAACTTAGTACATGTGTGAATACATAGACAAATAGAGTGTCACTAGTATGCCTCTACTTGACTGGCTCATTAATCAAAGATGGTTAAGTTTCCTAGCCATAGACATGAGTTGTCATTTGATGAACAGGATCACATCATTAGAGAATGATGTGATTGACTTGACCCATCCGTTAGCTTAGCACTATGATAGTTTAGTTTATTTCTATTGCTCCATAACTTATACATGTTTCTATGACTATGAGATTATGCAACTCCCGAATACCGAAGGAACACTTAGTGTGCTATCAAACGTCACAACACAACTCGGTGATAATAAAGATGCTCTACAGGTGTCTCAGATAGTGTTTGTTGAGTTGGCATAGAACAAGATTAGGATTTGTCACTCCGATTGTCGGAGAGGTATCTCTGGGCCCTCTCGGTAATGCACATCACTATAAGCCCTACAAGCAATGTGACTAATGAGTTAGCCACAGAATGATGCATTACGGAACGAGTAAAGAGACTTGCCGGTAACGAGATTGAACTAGGTATTGAGATTCCGATGATCGAATCTCGGGCAAGTGACATACCGATGACAAAGGGAACAACGTATGTTGTTATGCGGTTTGATCGATAAAGATCTTCGTAGAATATGTAGGAACCAATATGAGCATCCAGGTTCCGCTATTGGTTATTGATCGGAAGCGAGTCTCGGCCATGTCTACATAGTTCTCGAACCCGTAGGGTCCGCACGCTTAACATTCGATGATGATCAGTATTATGAGTTTATGTGTTTTGATGTACCGAAGGTAGTTCGGAGTCCCGGATGTGATCACGGACATGACGAGGAGTCTCAAAATGGTCGAGACGGAAAGATTTATATATTGTACGATGTTATTCGGACGCCAGATGAGTTCCGGGGGTCACCAGATAAATATCGGAGTGCCGGGGGGTTATCGGAACCCCCGGGGGAACTAATGGGCCAACATGGGCCTTGTGTGAGAGAGATGAGAGGGCCTAGGGCTGGCCGCGCACCCCCCCTTGAGGAGTCCAAATTGGACTAGGAGGGGGCGGCGCCCCCCCTCTCCTTCCTTCTCCCTCTCTCCCTCTCCTTCCTTCCCCCTCTCTTCCTTGTTGGAAACCTACGAGGAATAGGATTCCTATTCCTAGTAGGAATCCTACTTGGGGCGCGCCCCTATAGGGTCGGCCGGCCTCCCCCTTGCTCCTTTATATACGGGGCAGGGGGCACCCTAGAACACACAAGTTGACAGTTGTCTTAGCCATGTGCGGTGCCCCCCTCCACAGATTTCCACCTCGATCATATCGTTGTAGTGCTTAGGCGAAGCCCTGCCCCGGTAACTTCATCATCACCGTCATTATGCTGTCGTGCTGATGAAGCTCTCCCTCGGCCTCAACTGGATCAAGAGTACGAGGGACGTCACCGAGCTGAACATGTGCAGATCGCGGAGGTGACGTGCGTTCGATACTTGGATCGGTTGGATCGCGAAGACGTTCGACTACATCAACCATGTTACTAAACGCTTCCGCTTTCGGTCTACAAGGGTACGTGTACACACTCTCCCCTCTCGTTGCTATGCAGCACCTAGATGGATCTTGCGTGTGCATAGGCAAGTTTTTGAAATTACTGCGTTCCCCAACAGTGGCATCCGAGCCAGGTCTATGCGTAGATGTTCTATGCACGAGTAGAACACAAAGGAGTTGTGGGCGTGGGTATATACATATTGCTTGCCGTCACTAGTTGATTCTTGATTCAGTGGTATTGTTGGATGAATCGTCTCAGACTGACATTACGCATACGCTAACGCGAGACTGGTTCTACCGACGTGCTTCGCACACAGGTGGCTAGTGGGTGTCTGTTTCTCCAACTTTAGTTGAATCGGATTCAATGAAGAGGGTTCTTTCTAAAGATAAAAAAGCAATCACTATACCGCATTGTGGTTTTTTTGCGTAGGTAAGAACGGTTCTTGCTAAGCCCATAGCAGCCACGTAAAACTTGCAACAACAAAGTAGAGGACGTCTAACTTGTTTTTGCAGGGCATGTTGTGATATGATATGGTCAAGACGTGATTATATAAATTGTTGTATGAGATGATCATGTTTTGTAACACAGTTATCGGCAACTGGCAGGAGCCATATGGTTGTCGCTTTATTGTATGAAATGCAATTGCCATGTAATTGCTTTACTTTATCACTAAGCTGTAGCGATAGTTGTGGAAGCAATAGTAGGCGAGGCGACAACGATGCTTCGATGGAGATCAAGGTGTCAAGCCGGTGATGATGGTGATCATGACGGTGCTTTGAAGATGGAGATCAAAAGGCACAAGATGATGATGGCCATATCAGATCACTTATTTGATTGCATGTGATGTTTATCCTTTTTGCATCTTATTTTGCTTAGTATGACAGTAGCATTTTAAGATGATCGCTCACTAAATTTCAAGGTATAAGTGTTCTCCCTTGGTATGCACCGTTGCTACAGTTCGTCGTGCCGAGACACCACGTGATGATCGGGTGTGATAAGCTCTATGTTCGCATACAACGGGTGCAAGCCAGTTTTGCACACGCAGAATACTTGGGTTAAACTTGACGAGCCTAGCATATACAGATATGGCCTCGTAACACTGAGGCCGAAAGGTCGAGCGTGAATCATATAGTAGATATGATCAACATAGTGATGTTCACCATTGAAAACTACTCCATCTCACATGATGATCGGACATGGTTTAGTTGATATGGATCACGTGATCACTTAGATGATTAGAGGGATGTCTATCTAAGTGGGAGTTCTTAAGTAATATGATTAATTGAACTTTAATTTATCATGAACTTAGTACCTGATAGTATTTTGCATGTCTATGTTGTTGTAGATAAATGGACGGTGCTATTGTTCCGTTGAATTTTAGTGCGTTCCTAGAGAAAGCTAAGTTGAAAGATGATGGTAGCAACTACACGGACTGGGTCCGTAACTTGAGGATTATCCTCATTGCTGCATAGAAGAATTACGTCCTGGAAGCACTGCTAGGTGCTAAACCCACTGCGGGAGCAACGCCAGATGTTGTGAACACCTGGCAGAGCAAAGCTGATGACTACTCGATAGTTCAGTGTGCCATGCTTTACGGCTTAGAATCGGGAATTCAATGATATTTTGAACATCATGGAGGATATGAGATGTTCAAGGATTTGAAGTTAATATTTCAAGAAAATGCCCGGATTGAGAGATATGAAGTCTCCAATAAGTTCTACAGCTGCAAAATGGAGGAGAATAGTTCTGTTAGTGAACATATACTCAGAATGTCTGGGTACCACAATCACTTGACTCAGCTGGGAGTTAATCTTCCAGTTGATAGTGTCATTGATAGAGTTCTTCAATCACTGCCACCAAGCTACAAGAGTTTGTGATGAACTATAATATGCAAGGGATGGATAAGACTCTTCCCGAGCTCTTCGCAATGCTAAAGGCTACGGAGGTCGAAATCAAGAAGGAGCATCAAGTGTTGATGGTCAACAAGACCACCAGTTTCAAGAAAAAGGGTAAAGGGAAGAAGGGGAACTTCAAGAAGAACGGCAAGCAAGTTGCTACTCAAGTGAAGAAGCCCAAATCTGGACCTAAGCCTGAGACTGAGTGCTTCTATTGCAAGGGGGCTGGTCACTGGAAGCGGAACTGCCCGATGTATTTGGCGGATAAGAAGGGTGGCAAAGTGATAGGTATATTTGATATACATGTTATTGATGTGTACCTTACTAATGCTCGCAGTAGCGCCTGGGTATTTGATACTGGTTCTGTTGCTAATATTTGCAACTCGAAACAGGGGCTACAGATTAAGCGAAGATTGGCTAAGGACGAGGTGACGATGCGCGTGGGAAATGGTTCCAAAGTCGATGTGATCACCGTTGGCACGCTACCTCTACATCTACCTTTAGGATTAGTTTTAGACCTGAATAATTGTTATTTGGTGCCAGCGTCAAGCATGAGCATTATATCTGGATCTTGTTTGATGCGAGACAGTTATTCATTAAAATCAGAGAATAATAGTTGTTCTATTTATATGAATAGTATATTTTATGGTCATGCACCCTTGATGGGTGGTCTATTTTTACTAAATCTTGATAGTGGTGATACACATGTTCATAGTATTGAAGCCAAAAGATATAAGTTTAATAATGATAGTGCAACTTATTTGTGGCACTGCCGTTTAGGTCATATTGGTGTAAAGCACATGAAGAAACTCTATGCTGATGGGCTTTTGGAATCACTTGATTATGAATCACTTGATGCTTGCGAACCATGCCTCATGGGCAAGATGACTAAAACTCCGTTCTCCGGAACAATGGAACGGGCAACAGACTTATTTTGGAAATAATACATACTGATGTATGTGGTCCGATGAGGGTTGATGCTCGTGGCGGGTATCGTTATTTTCTAACCTTCACAGATGATTTGAGCAGATATGGGTATATCTACTTGATGAAACATAAGTCTGAAACATTTGAAAAGTTCAAAGAATTTCAGAGTGAAGTGGAAAATCATTGTAACAAGAAAATTAAGTTTCTACGATCTGATTGTGGAGGAGAATATTTGAGTTACGAGTTTGGTCTTCATTTGAAACAATGCGGAATAGTTTCACAACTCACGCCACCTGAAACACCACAGCGTAATGGTGTGTCCGAACATCGTAACCACACTTTACTATATATGGTGCGATCTATGATGTCTCTTACTGATTTACCGCTATCGTTTTGGGGTTATGCTTTAGAGATGACTGCATTCACGTTAAATAGGGCAACATCAAAATTCATTGAGATGACACCTTATGAACTCTGGTTTGGCAAGAAACCCAAGTTGCCGTTTCTTAAAGTTTGGGGCTGCGATGCTTATGTGAAAAAGCTTCAACCTGATAAGCTCGAACCCAAATCGGAGAAATGTGTCTTCATAGGATACCCAAAGGAGACTGTTGGATACACCTTCTATCACATATCAGAAGGCAAGATATTCGTTGCTAAGATTGGATCCTTTCTTGAGAAGGAGTTTCTCTCGAAAGAAGTGAGTGGGAGGAAAATAGAACTTGATGAGGTAATTGTACCTGCTCCCTTATTGGAAAGTAGTCCATCACAGAAATCAGTTCCGGTGATTCCTACACCAGTAAGTGAGGAAGCTAATGATGATGATCATGAAACTTCTGATCAAGTTACTACCGAACCTCGTAGGTCAACCAGAGTAAGATCCGCACCAGAGTGTGATACGTCTCCAACGTATCTATAATTTTTGATTGCTCCATGCTATATTATCTACTGTTTTGGACTATATTGGGCTTTATTTTCCACTTTTATATTATTTTTGGGACTAACCTATTAACCGGAGGCCTAGCCCAGGATTGCTGTTTTTTTGCCTATTTCAGTATTTCAAAGAAACGGAATATCAAACGGAGTCCAAACGGAATAAAACCTTCGGGAACATGATTTTCTCGCCGAACGTGATCCAGGAGACTTGGACCCTACTCCAAGGAGTCAAAGAGGAGGTCACGAGGGTGGGGGGCGCCCCCCTAGGGCGCGCCCCCTGCCTCGTGGGTGCCTCGGAGCTCCACCGACGTACTCCTTCCTCCTATATATACCTACATACCCCCAAACGATCAGAACAGGAGCCAAAAACCTAATTCCACCGCCGCAAATTTCTGTATCCACGAGATCCCATCTTGGGGCCGGTTCCGGAGCTCCTCCGGAAGAGGGCCGTCATCACGGAGGGCTTCTACATCATCATAGCCTCTCCGATGAAGTGTGAGTAGTTTACCTCAGACCTTCGGGTCCATAGTTAGTAGCTAGATGGCTTCTTCTCTCTTTTTGGATCTCAATACAAAGTTCTCCCCCTCTCTTGTGGAGATCTATTCGATGTAATCTTGTTTTTGCGGTGTGTTTGTTGAGACCGATGAATTGTGGGTTTATGATCAAGTCTATCTATGAATAATATTTGAATCTTCTCTGAATTCTTTTATGTATGATTGGTTATCTTTGCAAGTCTCTTCAAATTATCCGTTTGGTTTGGCCAACTAGATTGGTAGTTCTTGCCATGGGAGAAGTGCTTAGCTTTGGGTTCGATCTTGCGGTGTCCTTTCCTAGTGACAAAAGGGGCAGCAAGGCACGTATTGCATTGTTGCCATCGAGGATAACAAGATGGGGTTTATTTCATATTGCATGAATTTATCTCTCTACATCATGTCATCTTGCTTAAGGCGTTACTATGTTTTTAACTTAATACTCTAGATGCATGATGGATAGCGGTCGATGAGTGGAGTAATAGTAGTAGATGCAGAATCGTTTCGGTATACTTGTCACGGACGTGATGCCTATATACATGATCATGCCTAGATATTCTCATAACTATGCTCAATTCTATCAATTGCTCAACAGTAATTTGTTCACCCACCGTAGAATACTTATGCTCTTGAGAGAAGCCACTAGTGAAACCTATGGCCCCCGAGTCTATTCTCATCATATAAATCTCCATCACTTTAATCTTGCTTTGCTTTTTTACTTTGCCTTTACTTTTCACTTTGCATCTTTATACCAAAAATACCAAAAATATTATATCTATCAGACTCACTCTCGTAAATGACCGTGAAGGGATTGACAACCCCTAATCGCGTTGGTTGCGAGTAGCTATCGTTTTGTGCAGGTACGAGGGACTTGAGCGTGGCCTCCTACTGGATTGATACCTTGGTTCTCAAAAACTGAGGGAAATACTTACGCTACTCTGCTGCATCATCCTTTCCTCTTCGGGGAAATCCAACGCAAGCTCAAGAGGTAGCAAGAAGAATTTCTGGCGCCGTTGTCGGGGAGTCTATGCAAAAAGTCAACATACCAAGTACCCATCACAATCCCTATCTCTCACATTACATTAGTTTCCATTTGCCTCTCGTTTTCCTCTCCCCACTTCACCCTTGCCGTTTTATTCGCCCTTTCTCTCTATCCTCCCTCTCTATTTGCTTCTTCTGGCCCGTTTGCTTTTTTGTTTGCTCGTATGGTTGGAATAGTCATTTATTTATTACTAAATAGAGAACCTAAGATTTATGGATCCTCATCCGCTTTCTAATCTTTTTAAGAGATCCAGTTATGTTGAACCAATTGCTAGCAAGTTTTGTGCACTAGATTATCTTTATGAAGTTTTGCTTGAAATTCGTGAGTCTGAAAATTGCAATGAAGTATGTTATGAAGTGATTCACAATAGATCTTTGAATAAAAAGCATGATTGCAATGATGTTATTATAAATTATATTAATGACAATTGTGCTAATAATATGCAAAACCCTAAGCTTGGGGATGCTAGTTTTGTTATGTCCTCTACTTGTTGCAATGATCATGATTGGGGTGATTCTTCTTTTGATCTTGAAAATTTATTTAAACCCCATGATGAATATGAGATTTATTATAATGTTTGCAATAATATTGAAAGTGGGTTTGGAAGAATGTCAACTTTAGATCCCACATATTTAGAGAATGTTCAATCTTATGAAGTTTTTGATAAAAGTGCGTTTGGGAAGGTCATGACTTTAGTTAATGTTAATCCCACTATTTCGGAAAAGTGCCAACTTTGCATGCATGTTGATCATGTTGAGAATATTTTATGTGATGGCTATATTGTTGAATTTGCTTATGATCCTACATGTAATTACTATGAGAGAGGAAAATATGGTGGTAGAAATTTTCATGTTACTAAATTACCTCTTGTTATGTTGAGATTGCTATTGTTTCTTTCCTCTTCCTTGCATATGCTAGTTTTTGCTTGCCTTGATAATTTGTTTGCCTATAAGATGCCTATGCATAGGAAGTATGTTAGACTTAGATGTGTTTGTCACATGCTTTATGATGCTCCTTTTGTGCTTCAATTCTTGTCTTTCATGTGAGCATCATTAAAATTATCAATGCCTAGCTATAAGGCTTTAAAGAAAAGCGCTTGTTGGGAGACATCCCAATATTTTTCCTTGCTGTTATTTAATAAATAAATTATTTAGCCTCTGTTTTGGTTGTGTTTTTTGTGTTTAATTAGTGTTTGTTCCAAGTAGAACCGTTTGGAAGACTTGGGAAAAGTCTTGTTGAACTTGCTGTAAAAAACAGAAACTTTAGCGCTCACGGGAACTGCTGTAATTTTTATTTGAAGAGTGCTATTTAGTTAATTATTTTTGCAGATGATTAATAGATAAATTCCTCACGTCCAGAAATTTATTTTAGAATTTTTGGAGTTCCAGATCTTGCGCTAGCTACAGATTACTACAGACTGTTCTTTTTTTGACAGATTCTGTTTTTCATGTGTTGTTTGCTTATTTTGATGAATCTATGGTTAGTAAAATAGTTTATAATCCATAGAGAAGATGGAATACAGTAGGTTTAACACCAATATAAATAAATAATGAGTTCATTACAGTACCTTGAAGTGGTCTTTTGTTTTCTTTCGCTAACGGAGCTCACGAGTTTTCTACTTTAAGTTTTGTGTTGTGAAGTTTTCAAGTTTTGGGTGAATTCTTTTGATGGATTATGGAACAAGGAGTGTCAAGAGCCTAAGCTTGGGGATGCCCATGGCACCCCCAAGATAATCCAAGGACACCAAGAAGTCATAGCTTGGGGATGCCCCGGAAGGCATCCCCTCTTTCGTCCACTTCCATCGGTAATTTACTTGGAGCTATATTTTTATTCACCAACATGATATGTGTTTTGCTTGGAGCGTCTTGTATTATTTTTGTCTTTGTGTTTTAGTATGCCACAATCATCCTTGCTTTACACACCTTTTGAGAGAGCCATACATGAATTAAAATTTGATAGAATACTCTATGTGCTTCACTTATATCTTTTGAGCTAAGTAGTTTTGCTCTATGTGCTTCACTTATATCTTTTGAGCTAAGTAATTTTTCTCTATGTGCTTCACTTATATCTTTGAGCGTTATAATTTTGCTCTATGTGCTTCACTTAGATATTTTAGAGCACGGTGGTGGATTTGTTTTAAAGAAACTATTGATCTCTCATGCTTCACTTAAATTATTTTGAGAGTCTTAATAGCATGGTAATTTGCTTAATAATAATATGCTTGGTATTCAAGATTTGTGAAATTTTCTTTTGAGTGTGTTGAATACTAAGAAAAGATTGAAGCATGATAATTGTTTTGAGATATGGAGGTGATAATATTAAAGTCATGCTAGTTGAGTAGTTGTGAATTTAAAGAATACTTGTGTTAAAGTTTGTGATTCCCGTAGCATGCACGTATGGTGAACCGTTATGTGATGAAGTCGGAGCATGATTTATTTATTGATTGTCTTCCTTATGAGTGGCGGTCAGGGACGAGCGATGGTCTTTTCCTACCAATCTATCCCCCTAGGAGCATGCGCGTAATACTTTGCTTTGATAACTTCTAGATTTTTGCAATAAGTATATGAGTTCTTTATGACTAATGTTGAGTCCATGGATTATACGCACTCTCACCCTTCCGCCTTTGCTAGCCTCTCTAATACCGTGCACTTTTCGCCGGTATCATACACCTACCATATACCTTCCTCAAAACAGCCACCATACCTACCTATCATGGCATTTCCATAGCCATTCCGAGATATATTGCCATGCAACTTTCCACCGTTCCGTTCATGACACACTCCATCATTGTCATATTGCATATCCTGGTACACCGCCGGATGCATTCATATAGAGTCATATTTTGTTCTAAGTATCAAGTTATAATTGTTGAGTTGTAAGAAAAATAAAAGTGTGATGATCATCATTATTAGAGCATTGTCCCAGTGAGGAAAGAATGATGGAGACTATGATTCCCCCATAAGTCGGGATGAGACTCCGGACGAAAAATAAAATAAAAGAGGCCAAAGAAGCCCAAATAAAAAGAGGCCATAAAAAAGAGAAAAGGCCCAAATAAAAAAAATGAGAGAAAAATAGAGAAGGGACAATGTTACTATCCTTTTACCACACTTGTACTTCAAAGTAGCACCATGATCTTCATAGTAGAGAGTCTCTCATGTTATCACTTTCATATACTAGTGGGAATTTTACATTATAAAACTTGGCTTGTATATTCCAATGATGGGCTTTCTCAAATTGCCCTAGGTCTTCATGAGCAAGCAAGTTGGATGCACACCCACTTAGTTTCTTTTTGAGCTTTCATATACTTATAGCTCTAGTGCATCCGTTGCATGGCAATCCCTACTCACTCACATTGATATCTATTGATGGGCATCTCCATAGCCCGCTGATACACCTAGTTGATGTGAGACTATCTTCCCCTCCTTTTTGTCTTCTCCACAACCACCATTCTATTCCACCTATAGTGCTATATCCATGGCTCACGCTCATGTATTGCGTGAAGATTGAAAAAGTTTTGAAAAAGTTAGAGTATGAAACAATTGCTTGGCTTGTCATCGGGGTTATGCATGATTTAAATACTTTGTGTGGTGAAGATAGAGCATAGCCAGGCTATATGATTTTGTAGGGATAACTTTCTTTGGCCATGTTATTTTGAGAAGACATAATTGCTTTGTTAGTATGCTTGAAGTATTATTATTTTTATGTCAACATAAACTTTTGTCTTGAATCTTTCGAATCTGAATATTCATATCACAATTAAGAAGATTTGCATTGAAATTATGCCAAGTAGCACTCCGCATCAAAAATTCTCTTTTTACCTACCCGAGGACGAGCAGGAATAAAGCTTGGGGATGCCTGATACGTCTCCAACGTATCTATAATTTTTGATTGCTCCATGCTATATTATCTACTGTTTTGGACTATATTGGGCTTTATTTTCCACTTTTATATTATTTTTGGGACTAACCTATTAACCGGAGGCCCAACCCAGAATTGCTGTTTTTTTTTGCCTATTTCAGTATTTCGAAGAAACGGAATATCAAACGGAGTCCAAACGGAATAAGACCTTCGGGAACGTGATTTTCTCGCCGAACGTTCCCCTAGGGTGGGGGGCGTGCCCCCCTAGGGTCTTGGGGGACTTGGACCCTACTCCAAGGAGTCAAAGAGGAGGTCACGAGGGTGGGGGGCGCGCCCCCCTAGGGTGCGCCCCCCTGCCTCGTGGGCCCCTCGGAGCTCCACCGACGTACTCCTTCCTCCTATATATACCTACGTACCCCCAAACAATCAGAACAGGAGCCAAAACCTAATTCCACCACCGCAACTTTCTGTATCCACGAGATCCCATCTTGGGGCTTGTTTCGGAGCTCTGCTGGAAGAGGGCCGTCATCACGGAGGGCTTCTACATCATCACAGCCTCTCCGATGAAGTGTGAGTAGTTTACCTCAGACCTTCGGGTCCATAGTTAGTAGCTAGATGGCTTCTTCTCTCTTTTTGGATCTCAATACAAAGTTCTCCCCCTCTCTTGTGGAGATCTATTTGATGTAATCTTCTTTTTGCGGTGTGTTTGTTGAGACCGATGAATTGTGGGTTTATGATCAAGTCTATCTATGAATAATATTTGAATCTTCTCTGAATTATTTTATGTATGATTGGTTATCTTTGCAAGTCTCTTCGAATTATCCGTTTGGTTTGGCCAACTAGATTGGTAGTTCTTGCCATGGGAGAAGTGCTTAGCTTTGGGTTTGATCTTGCGGTGTCCTTTCCCAGTGACAGAAGGGGCAGCAAGGCACGTATTGCATCATTGCCATCGAGGATAACAAGATGGGGTTTATTTCATATTGCATG
Organism: Triticum urartu; assembly: GCF_003073215.2. NCBI lineage: Eukaryota > Viridiplantae > Streptophyta > Magnoliopsida > Poales > Poaceae > Triticum > Triticum urartu. Next base: position 471,616,273 of record NC_053024.1, on the reverse strand, counting down.
AATTTATCTCTCTACATCATGTCATCTTGCTTAAGGCGTTACTCTGTTTTTAACTTAATACTCTAGATGCATGCTGGATAGCGGTCGATGAGTGGAGTAATAGTAGTAGATGCAGAATCGTTTCAGTCTACTTGTCACGGACGTGATGCCTATATACATGATCATGCCTAGATATTCTCATAACTATGCTCAATTCTGTCAATTGCTCAACAATAATTTGTTCACCCACCGTAGAATACTTATGCTCTTGAGAGAAGCCACTAGTGAAACCTATGGCCCCCGAGTCTATTCTCATCATATCAATCTCCATCACTTTAATCTTTCTTTGCGTTTTTACTTTGCCTTTACTTTTCACTTTGCATCTTTATACCAAAATACCAAAAATATTATATCTATCAGATCTCACTCTCGTAAGTGACCGTGAAGGGATTGACAACCCCTAATCGCGTTGGTTGTGAGTAGCTATCGTTTTGTGCAGGTACGAGGGACTTGAGCGTGGCCTCCTACTGGATTGATACCTTGGTTCTCAAAAACCGAGGGAAATACTTATGCTACTCTGCTGCATCACCCCTTCCTGTTCGGGGAAAACCAACGCAAGCTCAACACATAGCAGAGTTTCCCTATACATGATCAAGACAATTAATTGGACTTTCACAAAGCACATACCTTGATAAAGTTTTGTAGAAGTTCAAAATGGATCAAGAAAAGAAAGGGTTCTTGCTTGTGTTACAAGGTGTGAAGTTGAGTCGGACTCAATGCCCGACCATTGCAGAAGATAGAGAGAAAATGAAAGTCATTCCCTATGCTTCAACCATAGGTTCTATCATGTATGCAATGCTGTGTACCAGACCTGATGTGTGTCTTGCTATTAGTTTAGCAGGGAGGTACCAAAGTAATCCAGGAGTGGATCACTGGACAACGGTCAAGAATATCCTGATATGCCTGAAAAGGACTAAGGATATGTGATACGTCTCCAACATATCTATAATTTTTGATTGCTCCATGCTATATTATCTACTGTTTTGCATGTTTATGGGCTTTATTATACACTTTTATATCATTTTTGGGACTAACCTATTAACCTAGAGCCCAGTGCCAGTTTCTGTTTTTACCTTGTTTTAGAATATCGCAGAAAAGGAAAACCAAACGGAGTCCAATTGACCTGAAACTTCACGGAACTTATTTTTGGATCAGAAGAAGCCTAGCAGACTTGGAGTGCATGCTAGGGGATCTACGAGGAGGCCACGAGGCAGGGGGGCGCGCCCACCCCCTGGGCGCGCCCTCCACCCTCGTGGGCCCCTCGTGCCCCCCTTGACGTATTTCTTCCGCCTATATATCTCTATATACCCTAAAAACATCCGGGAGCACAATAGATCGGGAGTTCCGTCGCCAGAAGCCTCCGTAGCCACCGAAAGCCAATCTAGACCCGTTCCGGCACCCTGCCGGAGGGGGCAGTCCCTCTCCGGTGGCGATCTTCATCATCCCGGTGCTCTCCATGACGAGGAGGGAGTAGTTCTCCCTCAGGGCTGAGGGTATGTACCAGTAGCTATGTGTTTGATCTCTCTCTCTCTCGTGTTCTTGAGGTGGTACGATCTTGATGTATCGCGAGCTTTGCTATTATAGTTGGATCCTATGATGTTTCTCTCCCCCTCTACTCTCTTGTAATAGATTGAGTTTCCCCTTTGAAGTTATCTTATCGGATTGAGTCTTTAAAGATTTGAGAACACTTGATGTATGTCTTGCCGTGCGTATCTGTGGTGACAATGGGATACCACGTGATTCACTTGATGTATGTTTTGGTGATCAACTTGCGGGTTCCACCCATGAACCTATGCATAGGGGTTGGCACACGTTTTCGTCGCGAATCTTCGGTAGAACTTTGGGGCACTCTTTGAGGTCATTTGTGTTGGTTGAATAGATAAATATGAGATTGTGTGATTCATATCGTATAATCATACCCAAGGATACTTGAGGTGACATTGGAGTATCTAGGTGACATTAGGGTTTTGGTTGATGTGTGTCTTAAGGTGTTATTCTAGTACGAACTCTAGGGCTGTTTGTGACACTTATAGGAATAGCCCAATGGATTGATTGGAAACAATAACTTTGAGGTGGTTTCGTACCCTACCATAATCTCTTCGTTCATTCTCCGCTATTAGTGACTTTGGAGTGACTCTTTGTTGCATGTTGATGGATAGTTATGTGATCCAATTATGTTATCATTGTTGAGGGAACTTACACTAGCGAAAGTATGAACCCTAGGCCTTGTTTCCTATCATTGCAATACCGTTTACGCTCTCTTTTATCATTCATTACCTTAATGTTTTTATAATTTCAGATTACAAATACCCATATCTACCATCCATATACCACTTGTATCACCCTCTCTTCGCCGAACTAGTGCACCTATACAATTTACCATTGTATTGGGTGTGTTGGGGACACAAGAGACTCTTTGTTATTTAGTTGCAGGGTTGCTTGAGAGAGACCATCTTCATCCTACGCCTCCTACAGATTGATAAACCTTAAGTCATCCACTTGAGGGAAATTTGCTACTGTCCTGCTACTGTCCTACAAACCTCTGCACTTGGAGGCCCAACAACGTCTACAAGAAGAAGGTTGTGTAGTAGACATCAAGCTCTTTTCTGGCGCCGTTGCCGGGGAGGTTAGCGCTTGAAGGTATATCTTTAGATCTTGCAATCGAGTCTTTTAGTTTCTTGTTTTATCACTAGTTTAGTTTATAAAAGAAAACTATAAAAATGGAATTGAGTTTGTCTCATACGCTTCACCTTTTTAATATCTTTCGTGAGTATGATGGAAAGGATAATTGTGCTCAAGTGCTAGAAGAAGAAATCTATAAAATGTTTGGCAAAAATTTGAATGATGAGCATGATTGCAATGTTGTTAGTACGAATTCTTTGAATATCCATGATACTAATGATGATTGCACTAGTTATGATGTCTCCTATAAACATGTCAATTTTGTGGAGTACATTGGGTTTGTACGAACACACCAAATAGGGAAGATAGATATTGCAAGAGGCATAAGTACTTAGAAACTAAATTGTTGCAAGAAAGGCTAGATGAATGTGCTGAAAATTTAAATTATATTGGCCATACTTGTGAGCTTTGCAATGAACATGATCATTTCAATACCCAATGCAAATTGTTTCATGATCGTATCGTGTCCAAAAATTGTGATGACTTGATTTCCCTTGCACATCATAATGAACTTAGTTTGCTTATGGTTACGAAGAAATGAAACGTATAACTAATTATCTTCCAGAATTTGCCCGTTATAAACTTCTTGGTTTGATCTAGAGGAAATTTATATGTATTGTGCGGTGAATTGTATTGAAAATCCTTATATTGCCAACTACAACTACATAAAGAAAAGAAAACAAATAGAATATGAAGAGAATACTAATGAAAGGGAAGAGACTTCCAAATATCCTCCTATTATTTCTTATGATGAACCAGGTAACGAGGAGGAGTCTCCTATTCAACCAATCTCATTAATAAGGAGCTCCAAAAAGAGGATTGAACCCACACATGATGTGGTGAAGAAGAAGAAAAGAAAAAGGAAGAGAAGTAAAAAGATATCTCTCCCAAATAGTGCTGCTCCTATTACTATTGTGCCTCATGAAAATATAATTGTGGAAGATAATGATACTTCTTATGATCTTGAAAATCTTTTTGGCACTTGCTTGGAAGAATATGATAATTGCTATACTATTGGTGCTATCCATACTATTAATGATGAGAGTGATTATGCTTATGATATGAAAAGGCCCAAGCTTGGGGATGCTATGTTTGATGAAGATGATGTTTTTTAGAATATATTTTCTGCAATTAATGTTTGTCCCAAGCTTGGGGAAGCTATGATTAATGAAGAAGATATTTTTAGTCTCCCAAGTTTTGATATGCAAGTTTATAATGATGATAGCATGCCTCCTACTTATGATGATTATTGTGATGATAATTATGCTATAAAAAGTAGTGATTATATTTATAAAACTTGTCATGATTATGGTTACCCCTTCTCTGAACATTACTCTTTTAATGTGGAAACAATTTATAGTATTCGAGTTTCCTATGATACTCCCACTATTCCGAATGAGAAGAATTTCGCTTATGTGGTGAGTAATAAAATTTCTATGCTTGTAGATCATGAAAAGAATGCTTTAGGTGCTATTTATATTGTTGAATTCATTCATGATGCTACTGAAAATTATTATGAGGGAGGAACATATGCTTGTAGGAATTGCAATAATATCAAGTTTCCTCTCTATGTGCTTAAAGTTTCGAAGTTATGCTTGTTTTGCCCTCCTATGCTAGTTGATTATTGTTCCCATAAGTTGTTTGCTCACAAAATCCCTATGCATAGGAAGTATGTTAGACTTAAATGTGCTAGTCATATTCTTCATGATGCTCTCTTTATGTTTCAATTCTTATCTTTTATGTGAGCATCGTCGAAATCATCATGCCTAGCTAGGGGCGTTAAACGATAGCGCTTGTTGGGAGGCAACCCAACTTTACTTTTGTTCCTTGATTTTTTCTCCTGTTTAGTAATAAATAATTCATCTAGCTTCTGTTTAGATTTGGTTTTATGCATTTAATTAGTGTTTGTGCCAAGTAGAACCTTTGGAAAGACTTGGGGAAAGTCTTTGCGATCATGCTGTAAAAAACAGAAACTTTAGCGCTCACGAGAATTGCTGCAATTTTTATTTGGAGAGTGATATTTAGTTAATTATTTTTGCAGATGATTAATATATAAATTCCTCACGTCCATAAATTTATTTTAGAATTTTTGGGGTTCCAGATCTTGCGCTAGCTACAGATTACTACAGACTGTTCTGTTTTTGACAGATTCTGTTTTCCGTGTGTTGTTTGCTTATTTTGATGAATCTATGGCTAGTAAAATAGTTTATGAACCATATATAAGTTGGAATACAGTATGTATAACACGCATATAAATAAATAATGAGTTCATTACAGTACCTTGAAGTGGTCTTTTGTTTTCTTTCGCTAACGGAGCTCACGAGTTTTTCTACTTTAAGTTTTGTGTTATGAAGTTTTCATGTTTTGGGTAAAGATTTGATGGATTATGGAACAAGGAGTGGCAAGAGCCTAAGCTTGGGGATGCCCAAGGCACCCCAAGGTAATATGCAAGGAAAACCAAGAGCCTAAGCTTGGGGATGCCCCGGAAGGCATCCCCTCTTTCGTCTTCATTCATCGGTAACTTTACTTGGAGCTATATTTTTATTTACCACATGATATGTGTTTTGCTTGGAGCGTCATTTTATTTTCTTTAATTTTGCTTGCTGTTTGAATAAAATACGAAGATCTGAAATTCTTAAATTTTAGAGAGTCTTCACATAGTTGCATAATTATTCAACTACTCATTGATCTTCACTTATATCTTTCGAAGTAGTTTGTCGATGCTCTAGTGCTTCACTTATATCTTTTAGAGCATGATGGTAGTTTTATTTTGAAGAAATAGATGAACTCTCATGCTTCACTTAGATTATTTTTGAGATTCTTAAATAGCATGTTAATTTGCTTAAAATCCTAATATGCTAGGTATTCAAGATTAGTAAAATTTTCTTATGAGTGTTTTGAATACTAAGAGAAGTTTGATGCTTGATGATTGTTTTGAGACATGGAGGTAATAATATCAAAGTCGTGCTAGTTGAGTAGTTGTGAAATTGAGAAATGCTTGTGTTGAAGTTTGCAAGTCCCATAGCACGCACGTAAGGTAAACGTTATGTAACAAATTCGAAACATGAGGTGTTATTTGATTGTCCTCCTTATGAGTGGCGGTTGGGGACGAGCGATGGTCTTTTCCTACCAATCTATCCCCTAGGAGCATGCGCGTAGTGCCGAGGTTTTTGATGACTTGTAGATTTTTGCAATAAGTATGTGAGTTCTTTATGACTAATGTTGAGTCCATGGATTATACGCACTCTCACCCTTCCATCCTTGCTAGCCTCTTCGGTACCGTGCATTGCCCTTTTTGACATTGAGAGTTGGAGCAAACTTCGCCGGTGCATCCAAACCCCGTGATATGATACGCTCTTTCACACATAAACCCCCTTATATCTTCCTCAAAACAGCCACCATACCTACCTATTATGGCATTTCCATAGCCATTCCGAGATATATTGCCATGCAACTTTCCACCATTCCGTTCATCATGACACATTCATCATTGTCATATTGCTTAGCATGATCATGTAGTTGACATAGTATTTGTGGCAAAGCCACCGTTCATAATTCTTTCATACATGTCACTCTTGGTCCATTGCATATCCCGGTACACCGCCGAAGGCATTCATATAGAGTCATCTTTGTTCTAGTATCGAGTTGTAATCATTGAGTTGTAAATAAATAGAAGTGTGATGATCATCATTTTCTAGAGCATTGTCCCAAGTGAGGAATATAAAAAAAACATAAAGGCCAAAAAAAGAGAAGGCCCCCCCCCAAAAAAGAGAAAGGCCATAAAAAAGAGAAGGTCCAAAAAAAAGAAAAAAAAGAAAAATGAGAGAAAAAGAGAGAAGGGACAATGTTACTATCCTTTGCCACACTTGTGCTTCAAAGTAGCACCGTAATCTTCATGATAGAGAGTCTTTTGTTTTGTCACTTTCATATACTAGTGGGAAATTTTCATTATATAACTTGGCTTGTATATTCCAACAATGAGCCTCCTCAAGTGCCCTAGGTCTTCGTGAGCAAGCAAGTTGGATGCACACCCACTTAGTTTCTTTTGTTGAGCTTTCATACATTTATAGCTCTAGTGCATCCGTTGCATGGAAATCCCTACTCCTTGCATTAACATCAATCGATGGGCATCTCCATAGCTCATCGATTAGACTCGTTGATGTGAGACTTTCTCCCTTTTTGTCTTCTCCACATACCCCCCATCATCATATTCTATTCCACCCATAGTGCTATGTCCATGGCTCGCGCTCATGTATTGCGTGAAGGTTTATGAGTTTGAAATTACTAAAGTATGAAATAATTGCTTGGCTTGTCATCAGGGTTGTGCATGATGAGAGCATTGTTGTGTGACGAAAATGGAGCATGACTAAACTATATGATTTTGTAGGGATGAACTTTCTTTGGCCATGTTATTTTGAGAAGACATAATTGCTTAGTTAGTATGCTTGAAGTATTATTATTTTTATGTCAATATGAACTTTTATCTTAAATCTTTTGGATCTGAATATTCATGCCACAATTAAGAAGAATTACACTGAAATTATGCCAAGTAGCACTCCGCATCAAAAATTCTGTTTTTATCATTTACCTACTCGAGGACGAGCATGAATTAAGCTTAGGGATGCTGATACGTCTCCAACGTATCTATAATTTTTGATTGCTCCATGTTATATTATCTACTGTTTTGGATGTTTATGGGCTTTATTATCCACTTTTAGATCATTTTTGGGACTAACCTATTAACCCAGAGCCCAGTGCCAGTTTCTGTTTTTACCTTGTTTTAGAATATTGCAGAAAAGGAAAACCAAACGGAGTCCAATTGACCTGAAACTTCACGGAACTTATTTTTGGATCAGAAGAAGCCGAGAAGACTTGGAGTGCACGTCAGGGGATCTACAAGGAGGCCATGAGGCAGGGGGCGCGCCCACCCCCTGGGCGCGCCCTCCACCCTCGTGGGCCCCTCATGCCCCCCTGGCGTATTTCTTCCACCTATATATCTCCACATACCCTAAAAACATCCAGGAGCACAATAGATCAGGAGTTCCGCCGCCAGAAGCCTCCGTAGACACCGAAAGCCAATCTAGACCCATTCCGGCACCCTGCCGGAGGGGGCAATCCTTCTCCGGTGTCCATCTTCATCATCCCGGTGCTCTCCATGACGAGGAGGGAGTAGTTCTCCCTCGGGGCTGAGGGTATGTACCAGTAGCTATGTGTTTGATCTCTCTCTCTCTCTCTCTCGTGTTATTGAGGTGGTACGATCTTGATGTATCGCGAGCTTTGCTATTATAGTTGGATCCTATGATGTTTCTCCTCCCCCTCTACTCTCTTGTAATAGATTGAGTTTCCCCTTTAAAGTTATCTTATCGGATTGAGTCTTTAAAGATTTGAGAACACTTGATGTATGTCTTGTCGTGCGTATCTGTGGTGACAATGGGATACCACGTGATTCACTTGATGTATGTTTTTGTGATCAACTTGCGGGTTCCGCCCATGAACCTATGCATAGGGGTTGGCACATGTTTTCGTCGTGATTCTCCGGTAGAACTTTGGGCACTCTTTGAGGTCCTTTGTGTTGGTTGAATAGATGAATATGAGATTGTGTGATGCATATCGTATAATCATACCCAAGGATACTTGAGGTGACATTGGAGTATCTAGGTGACATTAGGGTTTTGGTTGATTTGTGTCTTAAGGCGTTATTCTAGTATGAACTCTAGGGCTGTTTGTGACACTTATAGGAATAGCCCAATGGATTGATTGGAAACAATAGCTTTGAGGTGGTTTCGTACCCTACCATAATCTCTTCGTTCATTCTCCGCTATTAGTGACTTTGGAGTGACTCTTTGTTGCATGTTGAGGGATAGTTATGTGATCCAATTATGTTATCATTGTTGAGGGAACTTACACTAGCGAAAGTATGAACCCTAGGCCTTGTTTCCTATCATTGCAGTACCGTTTACGCTCTCTTTTATCATTCATTACCTTGCTGTTTTTATAATTTCAGATTACAAATACCCATATCTACCATCCATATACCACTTGTATCACCCTCTCTTCGCCGAACTAGTGCACCTATACAATTTACCATTGTATTGGGTGTGTTGGGGACACAAGAGACTCTTTGTTATTTGGTTGCAGGGTTGATTGAGAGAGACCATCTTCATCCTACGCCTCCTACGGATTGATAAACCTTAGGTCATCCACTTGAGGGAAATTTGCTACTGTCCTACAAACCTCTGCACTTGAAGGCCCAACAACGTCTACAAGAAGAAGGTTGTGTAGTAGACATCAATATGTTTCTCGTTTATGGAGGTGACAAAGAGCTCGTCGTAAACGGTTACGTCGATGCAATCTTTGACACTGATCCGGATGACTCTAAGTCACAAATCAGATGCATATTTTTATTGAATGGTGGAGCTGTCAATTGGTGCAGTTCTAAGCAAAGCGTCGTGTCAGGATCTACGTATGAAGCGGAATACATAGATGCTTTAGAAGCAACAAATGAAGGGTCTGGATGAAGGAGTTCATATCCGATCTAGGTGTCATACCTAGTGCATTGGGTCCAATGAAAAGGTTTTGTGACAATACTGGTGCAATTGCCTTGGCAAAGGAATCCAAATTTCACAAGAGAACCAAGCACATCAAGAGGCGCTTCAATTCCATCCACGATCAAGTCAAGGAGGGAGACATAGAGATTTGCAAGATACATACAAATATGAATGTTGCATACGCGTTGACTAAGCCTCTCTCACGAGCAAAACATGATCAGCACCAAGACTCCATGGGTGTTAGAATCATTACAATGTAATCTAGATTATTGACTCTAGTGCAAGTGGGAGACTGAAGGACATATGCCCTAGAGGCAATAATAAACTTGATATTTATATTTCCTTATATCATGATAAATGTTTATTATTCATGCTAGAATTGTATTAACCAAAAACTCAGTACATGTGTGAATACATAGACAAATAGAGTGTCACTAGTATGCCTCTACTTGACTGGCTCGTTAATCAAAGATGGTTAAGTTTCCTAGCCATAGACATGCGTTGTCATTTGATGAACGAGACCACATCATTAGAGAATGATGTGATTGACTTGACCCATCCATTAGCTTAGCACTATGATCGTTTAGTTTATTGCTATTGCTTTATCCATAACTTATACATGTTCCTATGACTATTAGATTATGCAACTCCCGAATACCGGAGGAACACTTAGTGTGCTATAAAACATCACAACGTAACTGGGTGATTATAAAGATGCTCTACAGGTGTCTCCGATGGTGTTTGTTGAGTTGGCATAGATCGAGATTACGATTTGTCACTCCGATTGTCGGAGAGGTATCTCTGGGCCCTCTCGGTAATGCACATCACTATAAGCCTTGCAAGCAATGTGACTAATGAGTTAGCCACAGGCTGATGCATTACGGGATGAGTAAAGAGACTTGCCGGTAATGAGATTGAACTAGGTATTGAGATACCGACGATCGAATCTCGGGCAAGTAACATACCGATTACAAAGGGAACAACATATGTTGTTATGCGGTTTGACCGATAAAGATCTTCGTAGAATATGTAGGAACCAATATGAGCATCCAGGTTCCACTATTGGTTATTGAACGGAAGTGAGTCTCGGCCATGTCTACATAGTTCTGTAACCCGTACGGTCCGTACGCTTAACGTTTGATGACGATCGGTATTATGAGTTTATGTGTTTTGATGTACCGAAGGTAGTTCGGAGTCCCGGATGTGATCACATACATGACGAGGAGTCTCAAAATGGTCGAGACGTAAAGATTGATATATTGGACGATGTTATTCGGACATCGGATGAGTTCCGGGGGTCACTGGATAAATATCGGAGTGCCGGGGGGTTATTGGAACCCCCGGGGGAACTAATGGGCCAACATGGGCCTTGTGTGAGAGATATGAGAGGGCCTAGGGCTGGCCACCCCCCTTGAGGAGTCCAAATTGGACTAGGAGGGGGCGGCCCCCCCTCTCCTTCCTTCTCCCTCTCTCCCTCTCCTTCCTTCCCCTCTCTTCCTTATTGGAAACCTACTAGGAATAGGATTCCTATTCCTAGTAGGAATCCTACTTGGGGCGCGCCCCTATAGGGCCGACCGGCCTGCCCCTTGCTCCTTTATATATGGGGGTAGTGGGCACCCTAGAACACACAAGTTGACAGTTGTCTTAGCCGTGTGTGGTGCCCTCCTCCACAGATTTCCACCTCGGTCATATTGTTGTTGCGCTTAGGCGAAGCCCTGCGCCGGTAACTTCATCATCACCGTCATCACACCGTCGTGCTAACAAAACTCTCCCTCAGCCTTAGCTGGATCAAGAGTACGAGGGACATCACTGAGCTGAACATGTGCAGATCGCGGAGGTGGCGTGCGTTAGGTACTTGGATCGGTTGGATCGCAAAGACGCTCGACTACATCAACGGCGTTACCGAACGCTTCCGCTTTCGGTCTACGAGGGTACGTGGACACACTCTCCCCTCTCGTTGCTATGCATCACCTAGATGGATCTTGCGTGTGGATAGGCAAAATTTTGAAATTACTACGTTCCCCAACAGGTTCTTGCTAAGCCTGTAGCAACCACCTAAAACTTGCAACAACGAAGTAGAGGACGTCTAACTTGTTTTTGCAGGGCATGTTGTGATGTGATATGGTCAAGATGTGATTATATAAATTGTTGTATGAGATGATCATGTTTTGTAACACAGTTATCGGCCACTGGCAAGAGCCATATGGTTGTCTCTTTATTGTACGAAATGCAATCGCCATGTAATTGCTTTACTTTATCACTAAGCGGTAGCGATAGTCATAGAAGCAATAGTTGGCGAGACGACAATGATGCTTCAATGGAGATCAAGGTGTCAAGCCGGTGATGATGGTGATCATGGCGGTGCTTTGGAGATGGAGATCAAAGGCACAAGATGATGATGGCTATATCATATCACTTATATTGATGCATGTGATGTTTATCCTTTATGCATCTTATTTTTCTTATTTCGGCGGTAGTATTATATGATGATCTCTCACTATATTTCAAGGTATAAGTGTTCTCCCTGAGTATGCACCATTGCTATAGTTCGTCGTGCCGAGACACCACGTGATGATCGGGTGTGATAAGCTCTACGTTCACATACAACGGGTGCAATCTAGTTTTGCACATACAAAATACTCGGGTTAAACTTGACGAGCCTAGCATATGCAGATATGGTCTCGGAACACTGAGACCGAAAGGTCGAGCGTGAATCATATGGTAGATATGATCAACATAGTGATGTTCACCATTGAGAACTACTCCATCTCACATGATTATCGGACATGGTTTAGTTGATATGGATCACATGATCACTTATATGATTAGAGGGATGTCTATCTAAGTGGGAGTTCTTAAGTAATATGATTAATTGAACTTTAATTTATCATGAACTTAGTACCTGATAGTATTTTGCATGTCTACGTTGTTGTAGATAAATGGCCCGTGCTGTTGTTCCGTTGAATTTTAATGCGTTCCTAGAGAAAGCTAAGTTGAAATATGATGGTAGCAATTACACAGTCTGGGTCTGTAACTTGAGGATTATCCTCATTGCCTATAGCGATCAGACCCCAGACGATCAAATCTCTGTGCATAAGTGTCATCCCTGGATCGGTAATGCTGACACACACAGTACTTGAAGGATTTATAACAGAGTTCAATCACACACTTATTACATCGAATATCTCAAAAGAGAGTACTTATTACAATAATATGGCTGAAGGCCATCTAATGAAGATAACAATGGAAGCTTCGAAGGTAAAATGAGTCCAACAACTCCAACAGCATAGCTGAGTGCATGACAACGACCTAGCACACCTTACTCTTCGTCTAAAAACTCTGCAACATAATACGTTGCAGCCTATGTAGGTCAGCACATGGAATATGCTGGCAAGATAACACCGCAATGAACAAGTAACAACTATAACTATATGCATATCTGGCTGGTGGAGGTTCTATGGTTATTTTTGCAGAAAGCTAGTAGTTTGTTGAAAACATTGAGAAGGTTCCTCCAACTCAATCCCAAATTAAAGTAATCATCAACACAACAAATTAATTAAATAGAGTGATGAGATCAAATCAATAATTCAAGCACCAGATACTCAAAATGTCCATAACCGGGGACACGGCTAACCATGATTAGTTTGTACACTCTACAGAGGTTTGCGCACTTTTCCCCACGAGACTCGATCTCCTCCGTTGAATTTCTCACACTGCATGATGGTTGAGAAACGGATGACCGAGACACAGTCTTTCCGAAGAGGTCCCCTTAACTGATAGATAGGCCGGTACACCTACAATCCCCTACATCTGCTAGCCCATCATGGAAAGGTTTCCCGCAACTTACTCAACTATGCCAGAGCCCATAATGACTTGTGGATGCACACGGAAGTTTCCAGCATGAATAATTTTATGATCCCTTTGAGCCTGGGTGGCAAACCATAGGTTAATCATGCGGGTACTCCGGGATATCCCATGACAACGCTGGATTGCTCCAGGTGCCCAGACAACCACTGGGTACTCTAGGGTGCCTCAACAAATCCACCCAGAAGTGTGTTAAAGTAGCCACCTTAAATAAACCCTTAGTTCATAATAATTCTCACAACAATCATGAATCACTCAATCCAAACCAAGTTTACGAGCATAGCACTGCATAGCAAAGTATAATAAGCATAATGTAGGAACTCCCGAGGTTTGAATGAAAGGGCAATAGGTACTACCTCAACAACTACTTCCCAAAACCCACATGTTAACAAGTCCTAACCATGCAGTGTTTGAGTATTGAGACTAATGCATAAAAACTAGGTAATAAGGGGTATGATCAAAGTGTTACTTGCCTTGCCGACGATCTGAAAACCCTAGTGACTCGTAGTAGCACACTTCGCACTCTAGATACTCTATCGTAAACAAACAATAGCATACATAAGCAATAAAGCATAAGATGCATGGGTAAAACTCAAATAAATAGATCCAAACTGAGTTCAACTGAAGAGCTTTGATTTGCAAAAAGAATCAACCGAAACGGAGCTACGAAACTCAAACTGTGGTCAAAAGAAGTTCGAAATCAAATATGCTTGGAACCAAATTTTAAATTTTCAAAACCATGTTCAAGTTGATTATTTGGAAAGAGGGGACCGAGATGAAGATTTTGGCGTTGGTTTCACTGGATTTGGACGAGCGAGCAAAAAGTTGCGAGGGTTTGAAGATCAGGGGCTAATCTTTGATAAAAATAATCACGGATAGGTCCCTGGCCAAGAAATAAAATAAGAATAAAAGCCTATCGAATGAACATAGGGACAAATGAGCGAATACGTTCGCTAACAGAGACGTTCGAACGAACGATCGCTAATTAGCGAACTCGAAATACCGATCTAACAAAAAAAATCCAAAAAAACGGGCAACGGTTCGGCGCTTTTACCGGTTCTTAAAAAAACGGCGGTCAGCGGCGGCGAGATCCGGCGAACGGCACGGTGGCGGCTCCGGCGTCGGCGGCGCGGGCTTCGGCAGCGGGCAGCTGCGGCGCTAGCGGCGGCAGCAGGACAGTAGCGGCGAGCGGCGCGAGCTGCGGTGGTGCGGCTCAGCGACGGCGGCTCTGGCGGCTTGGGGAGGGGGGCCGGGGTTCGACTTTTAAAGACCGGGGCGAGGCGGCGGCGGCGTCCGACGTGGGGGAGGGGTCGGGCAGCGCGGGGCGGGGCGCGCTCGGACTCCTCCAGAGTCCGGCGGCGGCACGGCGGCGCGGGCTGCTGATACGTCTCCAATGTATCTATAATTTTTGATTTCTCCATGCTATATTATCTACTGTTTTGGACATTATTGGGCTTTATTATCCACTTTTATATTATTTTTAGGACTAACCTATTAACTGGAGCCCCATCCCAGAATTGCTGTTTTTTGCCTGTTTTAGGGTTTCGAAGAAAAGGAATATCAAACGGAATCCGAACGGAATGAAACCTTCGGGAACTTGATTTTCTCACCGAATACAACTCAGGAGACTTGGACCCTACGTCAAGGCACGTAACAAGAGGCCACGAGGTAGGGGGGCGCGCCCAACCCCACCAAGCGCGCCCCCACCCTCGTGGGCCCCCTGTTGCTCCACCGACGTACTTCTTCCTCCTATATATACCCACGTACCCCCAAACGATCAAATACGAAGCCAAAAACCTAATTCCACCGCCGCAACTTTCTGTATCCACGAGATCCCATCTTGGGGCCTGTTCCGGAGCTCCACCGGAGGGGGCATCGATCACGGAGGGCTTCTACATCATCATCCAAGCCTCTTCGATGAAGTGTGAGTAGTTTACTTCAGACCTACGGGTCCATGGTTAGTAGCTAGATGGCTTCTTCTCTCCTTTTGGATCTCAATACAATGTTCTCCCCCTCTCTCGTGGAGATCTATTCGATGTAATCTTCTTTTTGCAGTGTGTTTGTTGAGACCGATGAATTGTGGGTTTATGATCAAGTCTATCTATGAATAATATTTGAATCTTCTCGGAATTCTTTTATGTATGATTGGTTATCTTTGCAAGTGTCTTTGAATTATCAGTTTGGTTTGGCCTACTAGATTGGTTGTTCTTGCCATGGGAGAAGTGCTTAGCTTTGGGTTCGATCTTGCGGTGTCCTTTCCCAGTGACAGAAGGGGCAGCAAGGCACGTATTGTATCATTGCCATCGAGGATAACAAGATGGGGTTTTTATCATATTGCATGAAACTATCCCTCTACATCATGTCATCTTGCTTAAGGTGTTACTCTGTTTTTAACTTAATACTCTAGATGCATGCTGATAGCGGTGGATGAGTGGAGTAATAGTAGTAGATGGAGAATCGTTTCAGTCTACTTGTCTCAGACGTGATGCCTATATACATGATCATACCTAGATATTCTCATAACTATGCTCAATTCTGTCAATTGCTCAACAGTAATTTGTTGACCCACCGTAGAATACTTATGCTCTTAAGAGAAGCCACTAGTGAAACCTATGGCCCCCGGGTCTCTTTCTCATCATATCAATCTCCATCACTTTATTATTGCTTTGCTTTTACTTTGCCTTTACTTTTTACTTTGCATCTCTATACCAAAAATACAAAAAAATTATTTATCATCTCTATCAGATCTCACTTTCGTAAGTGACCGTGAAGGGATTGACAACCCCTAAGCGTGTTGTTGCATTGAGCTATTGTTTTTGTGTAGGTACAAGGGACTTGTGCATGGCCTCCTACTGGATTGATACCTTGGTTCTTAAAAACTGAGGGAAATACTTACGCTACTTTGCTGCATCATCCTCTCCTCTTCGGGGAAATCCAACGTAGTGCTCAAGAGGTAGCAAGAAGAATTTCTGGTGCCGTTGCCGGGGAGTCTACGCAGAAGTCAACATACCAAGTACCCATCACAATCCCTCTCTCCCGCATTACATTATTTGCCATTTGCCTCTCCTTTTCCTCTCCCCCCAATTCACCCTTGCCATTTTATTCGCCCTCTCTCTCGATCCTCCCTCTCTTTCTCTATTTGCCTCTTTTGCTCGTTTGCTTTTTGTTTGCTTGTGTGTTAGTTTGCTTGTTTGTCACGATGGCTCAAGATAATACTAAATTGTGTGACTTCACCAGCACCAACAATAATGATTTCCTTAGCACTCTGATTGCTCCTCTTACCAATGCTGAATCTTGTGAAATTAATACTGCTTTGCTGAATCTTGTCATGAAAGATCCGTTCTCCGGCCTTCCTAGTGAAGATGCCGCTACCCATCTTAATAGCTTCGTTGATTTGTGTGACATGCAAAAGAAGAAGGATGTCGATAATGATAATGTTAAATTGAAGCTATTTCCTTTTTCACTTAGAGATCGTGCTAAAGCTTGGTTTTCATCTTTGCCTAAAAATAGTATTGATTCATGGAACAAGTGCAAAGATGCTTTTATCTCTAAGTATTTTCCTCCCGCTAAGATCATCTCTCTTAGAAACGATATTATAAATTTTAAGCAACTTGATCATGAACATGTTGCACAAGCTTGGGAGAGAATGAAACTAATGATACGTAATTGCCCAACTCATGGTTTAAATTTGTGGATGATTGTTCAGAATTTTTATGCCGGATTGAATTTTGCTTCTAGAAATCTTTTAGATTCGGCCGCGGGAGGCACTTTTATGGAAATCACTTTAGGAGAACCTACTAAACTCCTAGATAATATTATGGTTAATTATTCTCAATGGCATACTGAAAGATCTACTAAAAAGGTGCATGCGATAGAAGAAATTAATGTTTTGAGTGGAAAGATGGATGAACTTATGAAATTATTTGCTAATAGGAGTGTTTCTTCTGATCCTAATGATGTGCCCTTGTCTACTTTGATTGAGAATAATAATGAATCTATGGATGTGAATTTTGTTGGTAGGAACAATTTTGGTAACAACGCGTATAGAGGAAATTTCAATCCTAGGACTTATCCTAGTAATCCCTCTAATAATTATGGTAATTCCTACAAAAATTCTTATGTAAATTATAATAAGATGCCCTCTGATTTTGAATCTAATATTAAAGGATTTATTTCTTTGCAAAAGAATTTTAATGCTACGATTAAAGAAAAATTGCTTAAGATTGATGATCTGGCTAGGAACGTTGATAGAATTGCTCTTGATGTTGATTCTTTGAAACTTAGATTTATTCCACCTAAGCATGATATCAATGAGTCTCTCAAAGCCATGAGAATTTCCATTGATGAGTGCAAAGAAAGAACCGCTAGCATGCGTGCTAAGAAAGATGCCTTTATAAAGCGTATTCTTCTAGTTCCTATGAAAATAATGATGAAGATCTAAAAGTTATTGATGTGTCCCCTATTAAATCTTTGTTTTGCAATATGAATCTTGATAATGATGGGACTAAATATGATCCACCTTTACCTAGAAGGCGTTCCAATAATTCTAAATCTTTTGATCTTGATGCTAAATTTGATAAAAGTGGGATTGAAGAAATTAAAACCCTAGATGTTTCTAAACCCACTATTATGGATTTCAAGGAATTTAACTATGAAAATTGCTCTTTGATTGATTGTATTTCCTTGTTGCAATCCGTGCTAAAATCTCCTCACACTTATAGTCAAAATAAAGCGTTTACTAAACATATCGTCGATGCCTTGATGCAATCTTATGAAGAAAAACTTGAATTGGAAGTTTCTATCCCTAGAAAAATTTATGATGAATGGGAACCAACTATTATAATTAAAATTAAAGATCTTGAGTTTTATGCTTTGTGTGATTTGGGTGCTAGTGTCTCTACTATTCCCAAAACTTTGTGTGATTTGCTAGATTTCCGTGATTTTGATGATTGCTCTCTAAACTTGCATCTTGCGGATTCCACTATTAAGAAACCTATGGGAAGAATTAATGATGTTCTTATTGTTTTAAATAGGAATTATGTTCCCGTAGATTTTATCGCTCTTGATATAGATTGCAATCCTTCTTGCCCTATTATTCTCGGTAGACCTTTCCTTAGAACGGTTGGTGCAATTATTGATATGAAGGAAGGGAATATTAGATTCCAATTTCCATTAAAAAAGGGCATGGAACACTTTCCTAGAAATAAAATAAAATTACCATATGAATCTATCATGAGAGCTACTTATGGATTGCCTACCAAAGATGGCAATACCTAGATCTATTCTTGCTTGTTATGCCTAGCTAGGGGCGTTAAACGATAGCGCTTGTTGGGAGGCAACCCAATTTTATTTTTATTCCTTGCTTTTTAATCCTGTTTATTAATAAATAAATTATTTATCCTCTGTTTTGGTTGTGTTTTTGTGTTTAATTAGTGTTTGTGCCAAGTAGAACCGTTGGGAAGACTTGGGGAAAGTCTTGTTGAACTTGCTGTAAAAAACAGAAACTTTAGCGCTCACGAGAACTGCTGTCATTTTTAATTGAAGAGTTATATTTAGTTAATTATTTTTTCATATGATTAATAGATAAATTACTCACGTCCAGAAATTTATTTTAGAATTTTTGGGGTTCCATATCTTGCGCTAGCTACAGATTACTACAGACTGTTCTGTTTTTGACAGATTCTGTTTTTCGTGTGTTGTTTGCTTATTTTGATGAATCTATGGCTAGTAAAATAGTTTATAATCCATAGAGAAGTTGGAATACAGTAGGTATAACACCCATATAAATAAATAATGATTTAATTACAGTACTTTGAAGTGGTCTTTTGTTTTGTTTCGCTAACGGAGCTCACGAGTTTTCTACTTTAAGTTTTGTGTTGTGGAGTTTTCAAGTTTTGGGTAAAGATTTGATGGATTATGGAACAAGGAGTGGCAAGAGCCTA